>NW_022204401.1:52500-70000 GCF_007655135.1 Punica granatum | reverse complement strand
AAAACGTCGCAGAGGATCATGAGATTCGTTCAAGAAAAGCCAAACGTGTAGTAATTTTTACTGATAAGCAAGAAAATACTGATACTAATACCTCCAATACTAATGACCCTGATCAAACAGAGGAAGTGGCTTTGATACGTTATTCGCAACAATCAGATTTTCGTCGAGACATAATCAAAGGATCCATGCGTGTTCAAAGACGTAAAACTGTTACCTGGGAACTGGTTCAAGCAAATGTGCATTCCCCTCTTTTTTTGGACCGAATAGACAAACCCCTTTTTTCTTTTAATATCTCCGAGTTAGTGAAAGTCATTTTTAAAAACTCAACGGATAAAAAAGCACAAAAATTAAAAATTTCGGATTATACAGAGGAAAAGAGAAAAGAAAGTGAGAAAAAAAAAGAAGAACAAAAAAGAGAAAAATACAAAAGAGAAGAGAAAGCACGAATAGAAATAGCAGAAGCCTGGGATAGCATTCTATTTGCTCAAGTAATAAGAGGTTTCATATTAGTAAGCCAAGCGTTTCTTAGAAAATCTATTATATTACCTTCATTGATAATAGCTAAAAATATAGTCCGTATGTTATTATTTCAATTTCCCGAATGGTCCGAAGACTTAAAAGATTGGAATAAAGAAATGCATGTTAAATGCACCTATAATGGTGTTCAATTATCAGAAACAGAATTTCCAAAAAATTGGTTGACAGACGGTATTCAGATAAAGATCCTATTTCCTTTTTGCCTTAAACCTTGGCACAGGTCTAACCTACGATCCCCTCAAAAAAATCCGTTGAAACTGAAAAAAAAAGATAAAGGACAAAAAAACGATTTTTGTTTTTTAACAGTTTGGGGAATGGAAACTAACCTTCCTTTTGGTTCTCCCCGAAAACGACGTTCATTTTTTGAACCCATTTTCAAAGAACTCAAAAAAAAAATTATAAAATTGCAAAAAAAGTCTTTTCTAGTTATACAGTTTTTAAAAGAAAGAACAAAATTTTTTCTAAACATCTCAAAAGAAACAAAAAAACGGGTCATCAAAAGCATTCTATTTATAAAAAGAATAATAAAAGAACTTTCAAAAATAAATCCAATTCTATTCTTTGGATTAAGAGAAATATATGAATTGAGTGAAATTAAAAAAGAAAAAGATTCGCTAACGAGTAATCAGATGATTCATGAATCGTCCATTCAAATTCGATTTATGGATTTGAAAGATTATTCGTTGACAGAAAAAAAAATGAAAGATCTGGCTGATAGAACAACCACAATCAGGAATCAAATAGATAAAATTACAAAAGATAAGAAGAAAGGATTTTTAACTCCGGAACTAAATAATAAAATAAATATTAGTTCTAATAAAAGAAGTTCTCCTACTAAACTAGTACCACCAAGAAAAAATATTTCGCAGAAATTAAAAAGAGGAAATGTTAGATTCATCCGTAAATCATATTTTTTTATAATATTTTTAATTCAAAGGATATATATAGATATCGTTCTATCTATCATTTCTATTCCGAGAATCAATACACAACTTTTTTTTGAATTATCAAAAAAAATTCTTGATAAATACATTTCCAATAATGAAACAAATAAAGAAAAAATTAATAAAACAAATAAAAATACACTTCGCTTTATTTCGACTATAAAAAAGTCGCCTTTTGATATTAGTAATAAGAATTCAAAAAGAATTTTTGACTTATCCTCCTTGTCACAAGCATATGTATTTTACAAATTATACCAAACCCAACTTATTAACTTGTATAAATTAAGATATGTTCTTGAATATCACGGAACGTCTCTTTTTCTTAAGAATGAAATAAAGAATTATTTCGAAGAACAAAAAATATTGAATTCTGAATTACGACAGAAAGATCTTTTGAATTCTGGAATCAATCAATGGAAAAACTGGTTAAGAGGGCATTATCAATATGGTTTATCCCCGATTAGATGGTATCGCTTAGTACCTCAAAAATGGCGAACTAAAATCAATCAACAACGTATGGATCGGAATAAAGATTTAAACAAAAAGTATTCTGATGAAAAAACAGACCAATTAATTCATTACAAAAAATTAAATGATTTTGAAGCAAATTCATTACCGAATCAAAAATATAACTTTCAAAAACACTATAGGTATGACCTTTTCTCATATAAATCTATTAATTATGAAAATAAAAAGCATTCATATATTTATGGATCACCATTACGTATAAATAATAAAGAGAAGATTTCTTATGATTACAATATAGACAATATAGATAAGGGTATATTATTTAATATGTCAGGAGGTCTTATTCCTATCAATAATTATCTAGGAGAAGAGGATATTATGAATCTGGAGAAATTTTCCGATAGAAAATATTTTGATTGGAAAATTTTCCATTTTTGTCTTAGAAAGAAAGTTGATATTGAGTCCTGGATAGATCCCAATGGTAATAAAAATGCTAAGGCTGGGTTTAAAAATTATCAACTAATTGACAAAATTACTAAAAAAGGTCTTTCTTATCTTACAATCTATCAAAATCAAGGAATCCAACCATCCAAGAAAAAAAACCTTTTTGATTGGATGGGAATGAATGAAGAAATATTAAGTCGTCCCATATCGAATCTGAAACTTTGGTTCTTCCCAGAATTTATCCTATTTTATAATACATATAAAATGAAACCGTGGATCATACCAATCAAATTACTTCTTTCAAATTTGAATGGAAATGAAAATGTTAGTGAAAATCAAAATATCAATATAAAGAGAAAGGGGAATCTTTTTATATTATCAAATGAAAAAAAAATTATTGAATTAGAGAATCGAAATCAAGAAGAAAAAGAATCTGCAGGCCGAGGTAATCTTGAATCAGATGCACAAAACCAAGAGAATCTTGGATCGGTTCTCTCAAACCAAGAAAAAGATATTGAAGAAGATTATGCAGGCTCAAATATGAAAAAACGTAGAAAGAAAAAGCAATACAAGAGCAATACAGAAGCAGAGCTTGATTTCTTCCTAAAAAGGTATTTACGTTTTCAATTGAGATGGGATGATTCTTTAAATCAAAGAATGATCAATAATATCAAAGTATATTGTCTCCTGCTTAGATTGATAAATCCAAAAGAAATTGCTATATCCTCTATTCAAAGGGGAGAAATGAGTTTGGATATTCTAATGATTCAAAAGGATTTAACTCTTACAGAATTGATGAAAAAGGGCATATTTATTATCGAACCAGTTCGTTTGTCTATAAAAAATGACGGACAATTTCTTATCTATCAAACGATAAATATTTCATTGGTTCATAAGAGTAAGCCCGAAATTAATCAAAGATATCGAGAAAAAAGCTATATTGATAAGAAATATTTTGATAAATCTATTGGAAGACATCAAAGAATGATCGAAAATAGGGACAAAAATCATTCTGATTTCTTTGTTCCTGAAAAAATTTTATCCACTAAACGGCGGAGAGAATTAAGAATTCTAATTTCTTTCTATTCGAGGAATAGAAATGTTATACATAAAAATCCAGTATTTTTCAAATACGTAAAAAACTGTAGTGAAGTTTTGGATAAAAGCAAAAGAGATAAAAATAAACTAATTAAATTAAAGTTCTTTCTCTGGCCTAATTATAGATTAGAAGATTTAGCTTGTATGAACCGATATTGGTTTGATACCAATAATAGCAGCTGTTTTAGTATGGTAAGGATACATATGTATCCACGATTGGAAATTCGTCAATAATACCTTTTTTTGAGTGTAGAAATATACCACCCCTTCCTATTCGTATCCAAATAAAATTGAAAATTGGATTAATTAATTTTATTTGATAAAATTAGGAGTTCATAAAGAAATTAAGATTATTGTATAGACAAAATTAAAATTAGTCGCATTATTCTTACTGATTGGTAAAATTTTTGAATTTTAAAAAGAAAAACAAAAAAGAATAGAAGGTTTCGTTTTATGGTAAAAAATTCATTTATTTCCGTTATTTCACAAGAAGAAAAAAAAGAAAACAGTGGGTCTGTTGAATTTCAAGTAGTTAGCTTCACCAATAAGATACGAAGACTTACTTCACATTTGGAATTACACAGAAAAGACTATTTATCTCAGAGAGGTCTACGTAAAATCCTGGGAAAACGGCAACGACTTCTGTCTTATTTGTCAAAGAAAAATAAAGTACGTTATAAAGAATTAATTAGTCGGCTGGATATTCGGGAATCAAAAACTCGTTAAATTGAAAAATAACTTGAATTATTTGATTTATTAGATCTTGAATTTTGATGAACTTCTTTTTGTTTTCAGCAATTCATGAAAAAATGAATCGAGGAATAACCTATGAATGTAACAACTACAAGAAAAGACCTCATGATAGTCAATATGGGACCTCACCACCCATCAATGCATGGTGTTCTTCGGCTCATCCTTACTCTAGATGGTGAAGATGTTATTGATTGTGAACCGATATTGGGTTATTTACACAGAGGGATGGAAAAAATTGCGGAAAACAGAACAGTTATACAATATCTGCCTTATGTAACACGTTGGGATTATTTAGCGACTATGTTCACAGAAGCAATAACCGTAAATGGACCAGAACAGTTGGGGAATATTCAAGTACCTAAAAGAGCCAGTTATATCAGAGTAATTATGTTAGAGTTGAGTCGTATAGCTTCTCATCTCTTATGGCTTGGCCCTTTTATGGCAGATATTGGTGCACAGACCCCCTTTTTCTATATTTTCCGAGAAAGAGAATTAGTATATGATCTATTTGAAGCTGCCACCGGTATGAGGATGATGCATAATTATTTTCGTATCGGAGGAGTAGCTGCCGATCTACCTCATGGATGGATAGATAAATGTTTAGATTTCTGTGATTATTTTTTAACAGCGGTTTCTGAATATCAAAAACTTATTACGCGGAATCCTATTTTTTTAGAACGAGTTGAAGGGGTAGGCATTATTGGTGGAGAAGAAGCAATAAATTGGGGTTTATCAGGACCGATGCTACGAGCTTCTGGAATACAATGGGATCTTCGTAAAGTTGATCATTATGAATGTTACGACGAATTGGATTGGGAAATCCAGTGGCAAAAAGAAGGAGATTCATTAGCTCGTTATTTAGTCCGAATCGGTGAAATGACAGAATCTATAAAAATTATTCAACAGGCTCTGGAAGGAATTCCAGGAGGACCTTATGAGAATTTAGAAATCCGATCCTTTGATAGAGAAAAGGATCCAGAATGGAATGATTTTGAATATCGATTCATTAGTAAAAAACCTTCTCCCACTTTTGAATTGCCGAAGCAAGAACTTTATGTAAGAGTTGAAGCCCCAAAGGGAGAATTGGGAATTTTTTTAATAGGAGATCAGAGCGGTTTTCCTTGGAGATGGAAAATCCGCCCGCCCGGTTTTATCAATTTGCAAATTCTTCCTCAGTTAGTTAAAAGAATGAAATTGGCTGATATTATGACAATACTAGGTAGCATAGATATCATTATGGGAGAAGTAGATCGTTAAAATGATAATTGAGACAACAGAAGTACAAGATATCAATTCTTTTTCCAGATTGGAATCCTTCAAAGAGTTCTACGGAATCATATGGATGCTTGTACCTATTTTTAGTCTTGTATTGGGAATTACAATAGGCGTACTCGTAATTGTGTGGTTAGAAAGAGAAATATCCGCAGGAATACAACAACGTATTGGGCCTGAATATGCCGGTCCTTTGGGAATTCTGCAAGCTCTAGCCGATGGTACAAAACTAATTTTCAAAGAGAATATTCTCCCGTCTCGAGGGGATACTCGTTTATTCAGTATAGGACCATCCATAGCAGTTATATCCATTTTACTAAGTTATTCAGTAATTCCTTTTAGCTATCGCCTTGTTTTATCTGATCTCAATATCGGTGTTTTTTTATGGATTGCCGTTTCAAGTATTGCTCCCATCGGACTTCTTATGTCAGGATATGGATCAAATAATAAATATTCCTTTTTAGGTGGTCTACGAGCTGCGGCTCAATCAATTAGTTATGAAATTCCGTTAACTCTTTGTGTGTTATCAATATCTCTACGTGCGATTCGTTTAAACATAAACTTTTCTTTACTTCTTTCTTTTTAGTAAAGAAATTGAATAGATATCTTCATTGTTTTATTCATTATTCAGATTGATGGACTAAATCAGATAGTTATGTGAGTGAAAGAAAACAGCTTCTCAATTAGCAGTAAAAAAATTGAGTCTCATCTCCTACGTACAAGAATTAAAAGAAAATAAAGATAAGCAAGACCTTTACCCCAAGATTGGTTGATTAGTCAACCTAGCTTGAAGCGGGCTCAAAAGATCAATCATATATAGTTTTTATTATCCTTTCGTTGTAGTACTATAACGGATGATTGAGTAAAAAAAATAAGTGGATGGTTAGGAACACCAAAATACATAAAGGATTAGTAATGGAGATTTTTTATGTAAATTATCCAAAAGGGTATTTTTCATAACATAAAAAGAATACTAATTGGGGCTTTAAGTTGGTAGAAATGATCAAGCAGTACTCCTCACGATTCCGATCCAGAGTATGCTCCTATCCACAGATTAAAAAAGATGACTATCAGGAACGAAATAATCCTTTTTTTTAACCCCCCTTTTTTAAGAAAGAAGAAAAGGAACGAAAAATAAGATCTTTTTATTCTTTCATACATTCATAGAGATAGTGTGTCATGATTCATGAAATAATGTAATGTATAATTTTTTTTTCGTAATCGAAAAGGATGGGTTGAACTATCTATTGATATTTCTACAAGGAGTATTTTATGAAGGATTAAGTTATTACTCACAAGAAAGACAAATAAAAATTATTTATTAAAGGACGAGATCAATTCAGAAGTGCTTTTTTTGTTATTATTATAACATATAGCAGACAGAATTCCATTGGTTTAATTCGGGATCTTCCAATAGGTTTTGACTTTATTAGATATATTTATACTACAACCATATCAAGATAAATAATATCGACTTGGTTGGTCCTTTTAAATTTATTTATGGCCCCCGAGGAGCCGTATGAGGTGAAAATCTCATGTACGGTTTTGTAATAGCGATGGGAACAGTGATGTTATCACCGACTATGATTATCTAACAGTTCAAGTACAGTTGATATAGTTGAGGCCCAATCAAAATATGGTTTTTGGGGATGGAATTTGTGGCGTCAACCTATAGGATTTATTGTTTTTCTAATTTCTTCCCTAGCAGAATGTGAGAGATTACCTTTTGATTTACCAGAAGCAGAAGAAGAATTAGTAGCGGGTTATCAAACCGAATATTCAGGTATCAAATTCGGTTTATTTTACGTTGCTTCCTATCTAAATCTATTAGTTTCTTCATTATTTGTAACAGTTCTTTACTTGGGCGGTTGGAATATCTCTATTCCGTACATATTCGTTCCCGAGCTATTTGAAATAAATAAAGTAGGTAGAGTTTTTGGAACGACAATTGGTATTTTTATTACATTAGCTAAAACTTATTTGTTTTTGTTCATTTCTATCACAACAAGATGGACTTTACCTAGGCTAAGAATGGACCAATTATTAAATCTTGGATGGAAATTTCTTTTACCCGTTTCTCTCGGTAATCTATTATTAACAACTTCTTCCCAACTCCTTTCACTGTAAAGGAAAAAGAAAAAGGAATACGATATTCTCTATTTATGACTTCTCTCAAACAAGAGAAAGAAACAAACATAAAGTTTTTTATAGATCTTTACGATATGTTCCCTATGGTAACTGGGTTCATGAATTATGGTCAACAAACAGTACGAGCTGCAAGGTACATTGGTCAAGGGTTCATGATTACCCTATCCCACGCAAACCGTTTACCTGTAACTATTCAATATCCTTATGAAAAATTAATTACATCGGAACGTTTCCGTGGCCGAATCCATTTTGAATTTGATAAATGCATTGCTTGTGAAGTATGTGTTCGTGTATGTCCTATAGATCTCCCCGTTGTTGATTGGAAATTGGAAACTGGTATTCGAAAGAAACGATTGCTTAATTACAGTATTGATTTCGGAATTTGTATATTTTGTGGTAACTGCGTTGAGTATTGTCCAACAAATTGTTTATCAATGACTGAAGAATATGAACTTTCGACTTATGATCGTCACGAATTGAATTATAATCAAATTGCTTTGGGTCGTTTACCAATGTCAGTCATTGACGATTATACAATTCGAACAATTTTGAATTCGCCTCAAATAAAATAAAAAACGTAAAAACTCTTTGATTAAAGATAAAGAGCAATTTCCAATTATCAAGGATCTAATCTAAAGGAATGAGTTCTTTATTTTTTTTCTTGGTCAATAACTATAAATTCTGACCAACTGTTAATTGGTTAGTGGGAAGGGTGACTTAATTTGAATTGAACTATATATAATATACGTAATTATGTATTACTAAATATAGTTTCGAACTAAACGATCCTTTCCTTTCGAGTGAAAAAGGATATTGGTTCACTAATTCTACCGACATCAATTTAAATTTAACCTAGTCGATTAGAATTTAATATTTCAATTCGGAGCATAGAGGATATCATAAAAAATTGCCTGGTCGGGTCAATAAAATCATGAAAAACATTTCGATTTATTTATCTTTAAAATAAAATGGATTTGCCTGGACCAATACATGATTTTCTTTTAGTTTTTCTGGGATCAGGTCTTATAGTAGGAGGTCTAGGAGTGGTGTTATTTACTAATCCAATTTATTCTGCCTTTTCGTTGGGATTGGTTCTTGTTTGTATATCCTTATTTTATATTCCATCAAACTCCCATTTTGTAGCGGCCGCACAACTCCTTATTTACGTGGGAGCTATAAATGTTTTAATCATATTTGCTGTAATGTTCATGAATGGTTCAGAATATTACAAAGATTTGAACCTTTGGACTGTTGGTGATGGGATTACTTCGTTGGTTTGTACAAGTATTTTTGTTTCACTAATTAGTACTATTCTAGATACGTCTTGGTACGGGATTATTTGGACGACAAAATCAAATCAGATTATAGAGCAAGATTTGATAAGTAATAGTCAACAAATTGGAATTCATTTATCAACCGATTTTTTTCTTCCATTTGAACTCATTTCGATAATACTTTTAGTTGCTTTAATAGGTGCAATTGCTATTGCTCGGCAATGATAAATCTTTATAACCGTTAACAGCAATCACAATTCAACCCTGTTCTGTGTTATCAAATTCATTTATCTTCAATTCTATTTGAAGACTATAAAAAAAATTCTTTTTTTATCTATTACCAAATACCATTCTCTTGCTTTGTACTTATTATAGTAAATCGACTCGGTTGAATTGTTGTTCATATTGAAATGAATCCAAATTAATAAGGAGCTGGTCAATGATACTCGAACATGTACTTGTTTTGAGTGCTTATTTATTTTCTATCGGTATCTATGGATTGATCACAAGCCGAAATATGGTTAGGGCCCTTATGTGTCTTGAACTTATACTGAATGCAGTTAATATAAATTTCGTAACATTTTCGGATTTTTTTGATAGTCGCCAATTAAAAGGAGATATTTTTTCAATTTTTGTTATAGCTATTGCAGCCGCCGAAGCCGCTATTGGGTTAGCTATTGTTTCGTCAATTTATCGTAACAGAAAATCAACTCGTATCAATCAATCGAATTTATTGAATAAATAAAATGAATAAATTAAGTAATATCAATTATAGAAATTAGACTATTCATCAATTTAAATTATCATCAACTTCAATTAGTATGAATTGAAATCAGCATAGCATGTATGATACGTAGATTTGAGAAAAAAGTACAAAATCAAAGTATCTTGGCCCAATCTCATGAGTCGCCCCCGAATTAGATTGATTGGAAAAATTCTGGTAAAATCATTGATTCATCTGGTGTCTAAATATACGATTCATTTATAAGTTTACTAGATCGAAAATTTATGGCATTCAAAAAGTTATAGATCCAATGTCACATTCAGTAAAGATTTATGATACCTGTATAGGATGTACTCAATGTGTCCGAGCCTGCCCAACAGATGTATTAGAAATGATACCTTGGGATGGATGTAAAGCTAAGCAAATTGCTTCTGCTCCAAGAACAGAAGACTGTGTCGGTTGTAAGAGATGTGAATCCGCCTGCCCAACGGATTTTTTGAGCGTTCGAGTTTATTTATGGCATGAAACAACTCGAAGCATGGGTCTAGCTTATTAATACGTTTCAGAAAAAACCACATAAATCCATTTTGAATACAGTTGATTTTTTTTTTTACCGACAAAAACCCGTGCTTAAAAATCGAAAATAGAATAATATTATTATTTTGTTTTTTGAGCACGGGTTTTTTTGTCCAAGTGTATCTTGTCTTTACCACGAATGATTTTCCTTGGTTAACAATAATTGTAGTTTTGCCGATATTGACGGGTTCTTTTATTTTCTTTCTACCTCATAGAGGAAATAAAGTAATTAGGTGGTATACTATATGTATATGTATCTTAGAGCTTCTTTTAACAACCTATACATTCTGTTCTCATTTCCAATTGGACGATCCCTTAACCCAATTAGCAGAGGATTATAAATGGATCAATTTTTTTGATTTTTATTGGAGATTGGGAATAGATGGACTTTCTATAGGACCTATTTTACTGACGGGATTTATTACCACCTTAGCTACTTTAGCGGCTCGGCCAATTACTCGAGATTCCCGATTATTCCATTTTCTGATGTTAGCAATGTACAGCGGTCAAATAGGATCATTTTCTTCTCGAGACCTTTTACTTTTTTTCATCATGTGGGAGTTAGAATTAATTCCCGTTTATCTACTTCTATCCATGTGGGGGGGGAAGAAACGTCTCTATTCAGCTACAAAGTTCATTTTGTACACTGCGGGAGGGTCCATTTTTCTATTAATAGGAGTTTTGGGTATTGGTTTATATGGCTCTAATGAACCAACATTAAATTTTGAAACATTAGCTAATCAATCGTATCCCGCGGCAATGGAAATAATATTCTATATTGGCTTTCTTATTGCTTTTGCTGTCAAATCGCCGATTATACCCTTACATACATGGTTACCAGACACCCACGGGGAGGCACATTATAGTACCTGTATGCTTCTAGCTGGAATTTTATTAAAAATGGGAGCCTACGGGTTGGTTCGGATCAATATGGAATTATTACCCCACGCCCATTCCCTATTTTCTCCCTGGTTGATTACAATAGGCGCAATACAAATAATCTATGCAGCTTCAACATCTCCAGGTCAACGTAATTTAAAAAAAAGAATAGCCTATTCCTCTATATCTCATATGGGTTTCATAATTATTGGAATTGGCTCTATAACCGATACGGGACTCAATGGAGCCGTTTTACAAATAATCTCTCATGGATTTATTGGTGCTGCTCTTTTTTTCTTGGCAGGAACGAGTTATGATAGAATACGTCTTCTTTATCTCGACGAAATGGGTGGAATGGCTATCCCCCTTCCAAAAATATTTACGATGTTCAGTATCTTATCGATGGCTTCCCTTGCATTACCGGGCATGAGTGGTTTTGTTGCAGAATTATTAGTATTTTTTGGAATAATTACCAGTCAAAAATATCTTTTAATACCAAAAATACTAGTTACTTTTTTAATGGCAATTGGAATGATATTAACGCCTATTTATTTATTATCCATGATACGCCAAATGTTCTATGGATACAAGCTATTTAATGTTCCAAACTCTTATTTTTTTGATTCTGGACCGCGAGAGTTATTTGTTTCGATCTCTATCCTTCTACCAATAATAGGTATTGGTATTTATCCGGATTTCGTTCTTTCATTATCAGTTGACAAAGTGGAAGCTATTATATCTAATTATTTTTATCGATAGGTTTCAGGAAAAGAAAAAACGAACAAATCAAAAAGCAATCTTATTATTTTGGATATTGTTCGTTGTAGAATGAGAAAGAAGTCTTTTTTCTCTTAAGCTTATTTTTTCTCTTAAGTTTTAAGTTAAGTAAAATGAATTGGAATTGTAACCAGATAGATTTGGCCTTTGTGAGAACCATTTGAATCACTACACTACTTGATTCAAATGGTTCTCGACAGTTTATTTCTTTTCTTATATTCTTACTTAATATATATATCTTAATATTATTATATATATATTAAGTAATATTTATTATTTATAGAATATAGAAATATAGGTATATATTCTATCTTTGTATTCGTCAGGATCTTTTTAATTTAATTAGATCTTAATGTAAATTAAATGAACCATAACTATGTAACCCTATTCCTAATAAATTTACCCCAAAATAGCATATCCAAATGATAAGAAAGCCTATAGAAGCTACAATTGCAGAATTTACACTTTCCAAATTTTTAATTGTTCGAGTATGTAAATAAATGGCAAATAGGGTCCAAGTAATAAATGCCCAAGTTTCTTTTGGATCCCAATTCCAATAGGATCCCCATGCCTCATTAGCCCATACTGCTCCCGAAAGAATACCTATGGTTAAAAAGATAAATCCTAAACTAATAATACGATAACCCCAATGATCTAATTGTTGAATCAGTTGAGCCTTGTAATAATTTCTAGAAGAAAAAAACGAAGGGCTTAATAAAACATTGTTTCTTTCATTCATGTATTGGATCTCTCCAAAGGAAAATGAGTCGTTTAAAAAATTATTGTTTTTACTAAAAATCCTTAGAACTTTTCGAAATGTAATGACTAAGAGAGCTACTGATAATAATGATCCACATAAAAGAGCTGCATAGCCCAATACCATCATACTTACGTGCATCATTAACCAATGGGATTGGAGAGCAGGTACTAATATTTCTGATTGATGCATTTCAGTTAACAGACCTGAAGTAACAAAGCCTTGGGTAAAAATAGTAGTTGGCGCAGTTATCGCCCTTAAATAATTTTTATGTTTTTTAACATATGGAACCATATGAATAATGTAGAAACTCCATGAAAGAAAAATTAATGATTCATATAAATTACTTAATGGGAAATGGCCCGAATAAATCCAACGAGTGACTAACAATCCGGTTATACAGAAAAAAGTCGCTATCATCCCTTTTTCTGACGAATCATATAGTCCTATGATTTCATCGACCGATAAGCTTATCAAATAAATTGTAATTACAATTGAAACGATCGAAAAGGATATATGAGTTAATATATGTTCTAAAGTAAAAAATATCATAATAAAAAAAAGGGGGGGAATAGTAGAAAATTATACGGAATTAAAATTAGGAATTGAATTCATTATAGGACTTATTATATCTCTTTTATAAGACGCTATGCCGCCACTCGGACTCGAACCGAGATGCTCTAGCACTGCTTCCTAAGAGCAGCGTGTCTACCGATTTCACCATAGCGGCGTAGGGTATTTGAAATAATAATAATCTATTTTTAGTTAATCGTCGAGATTGAAGGAGTCAATTCAATATTTTTTTTTTGAATTCAAATTAATGAGAAAAAACCGTTTCCTTTCAATATTCAATATAATCAATATAAATAGGCATTGAAAGATTCTAATAAAAATCTTTATTATCCTTTTCTTGATAATAAGATTAAGATGTTTTATTTAACAGAGGACATTTTCGTAGTTTATGCTCTATAAAAATGGAATTTATGCTCTATAAAAATGGAAATTCTGCAACTAAATAATTATGGCTTCAACCCAAGTATATAATTTTTAAAAAGTTCTTTCATATTTGCATTTTTGAATATTTTTGAAAAATTCATTTTTTATTTATTTTATGAATCTAAACTAAAAAATGCATTTGTTCAATGAATAAAAAAATTCTTTTTATGGATCATAGTGCATAGTGTGACATCCAAGGAATTATGTAAATATTTGTAGAACTTTGTATTAACCCTTAGGTTCTTTTTTGTCCTATAGAAATTTTTATTTAGGATTTAGTAGACCAATTAAATATTGGTCTAAACATCTTGTCTAACAAAAAGTTTTTGATTTTCTATCATAATTATTCCTAATCTACCGTAAAGAAAAAAATTCTTTGTAAAAATTAGAATTAATTATAAAGATTGATCAATCTTCCTTTACAAACAAAACATAGGATCCATTTTGACCACTCAAAATTGACACATTATCCGTCTATAATACCTACCTAAATAAAAAAAAAAAAGAGGACTTTTATCAAAGGAGTCGGGAATATATTCTATACTGAGTCAGAAAAATAATGATTCCAAAAGTTAAAGTCACAAAACAGTTTTTTTAACTTAGTCAATTAATTTCAACGATCTTTTTTTGATTTTTATTTTTCCTAAAGATCTTATATCTTCTTTTATGTAGAAAAAAAAACTTATTTATTATTGTGACAAGTGAACCGATGGGGAAAAAAAGAATCCCCATTCGGAAATGAAAAAATATATTAAATAAAGGGGGTCCCATTTTCAGATTTAGATTATTTAATCTAGCGTTTGATTATTTATTTGTCGTACAAAAAAACTTTTTGAATTCCCGGTTGAAAGAGACTTTGCTAATGAAAAAGCTTTCAACGCCGCCCAATATGCCTTTTTTTTCCAAATATTTTTACGAATGCGTTTTTTTGATATAGAAGTACGTTTTTTTGGAACTGCCATGAAAAGTTTAAAAAGTTATTCATTTCTATAGTTGGATGTGAAAGACATCTATTGTTCAAACAATTAAAATTTTTCTTTCTTTTCCAGATATTGTATAAAATAAAAAAAAAAATTGAAAAATAAAACTTTAGAATTTTTGTTTTTTTTTGATATCCCTGTCCATTTTTGTTCTGCTATATTTTCTTTTTACCGGTAATAAAACAGGTAAATAGATTGAAAGGTTTCAAAACCCAATCCTTACCTTATCCCCCCTAATTCAAAATTACTTTCATTTTTTTTTTTGCTATTAAATTGATCAAGCTCAAAAGAGCGCGTACACATAATTTGAATGAAACTAGTAGTTAATCAAAAAGGATACATGATTTTAGAAAAGTTATTTTAGTAATTCTCCTTTTTCTTTTAAGTCTATTTCTTTTTATGTTATGAAAAGGAAAATATCGAATATCATATTCTTTCCCTACAACAAAAGATGTCTTCCAGTCCAATAAAAGACAGTCGCTGAGTTCCCCAATGAATTTTTCAAAAAAGGAACGAAAAAAAGTTCTTTAGAATCAAGTTATGGGCCATCCTATTATTACTATTATATTAGTCATATCAAATATATTAGTCATATCAAAATAAAGTAATGTATTAAGTAGGCTATTTGAGTTTAATTCTTTTTCTTTGCTCTATAGATATAAATTATCGTAATACGTAATATTAATTGAAATTTTTTTGTATCTTCCTAAAAATCTTACTTAATATAGTTTAATATATTAATAAATAAATTTGTAATCGTAACTTGGTTATACTCATATCATTTGACCAATCCTAACTTCTTGATTTGAATATTTGAAGTATTGAAAAAAAGATTGAGAATAATTAAGAATAGAAAATTTTATTTAAATTTTCCGTATCTTGATTTTTTATTGAACCTAAAAAAGCCGGTGAATCAGAAACAATTAATTAAGAATAAAACAAGAATAAAAAGGTTTTTTATTATGGAATATACATATCAATATTCATGGATTATACCTTTCATTCCACTACCAGTTCCTATGTTAATAGGAGTGGGACTTCTACTTTTTCCAACGGCAACAAAAAATCTTCGTCGTGTGTGGGCTTTTCCTAGTATTTTATTGTTAAGTATAGTTATGATTCTTTCAGTCTATCTATCTATTCAGCAAATAAATAGAAGTTCTCTCTATCAATATGTATGGTCTTGGACCATTAATAATGATTTTTCTTTAGAATTCGGTTACTTAATCGATCCACTTACTTCTATTATGTTAATATTAATTACTACCGTTGGAATTTTGGTTCTTTTTTATAGTGATAATTATATGTCTCATGATCAAGGATATTTGAGATTTTTTGCTTATCTGAGTTTTTTCAATACTTCAATGCTGGGATTAGTTACTAGTTCTAATTTGATACAAATTTATATTTTTTGGGAATTAGTCGGAATGTGTTCTTACCTATTAATAGGTTTTTGGTTCACGCGACCTATTGCGGCAACTGCTTGTCAAAAAGCGTTTGTAACTAATCGTGTAGGGGATTTTGGTTTATTATTAGGAATTTTAGGTCTTTATTGGATAACGGGTAGTTTTGAATTTCGGGATTTGTTCGAAATATTCAATAACTTGATTTATAATAATGAAGTTAATTTTCTATTTCTTACTTTGTGTTCCTTTCTTTTATTTACTGGTGCAGTTGCTAAATCTGCACAATTCCCCCTTCATGTATGGTTACCTGATGCCATGGAAGGCCCTACTCCTATTTCGGCTCTTATCCATGCTGCTACTATGGTAGCAGCGGGAATTTTTCTTGTAGCTCGACTTCTTCCTCTTTTTATAATCATACCTTACATAATGAATTTCATATCTTTGATAGGTATAATAACAGTATTATTAGGAGCTACTTTAGCTCTGGCTCAAAAAGATATTAAACGAAGTTTAGCTTATTCTACAATGTCTCAACTAGGTTATATGATGTTAGCTCTAGGTATGGGCTCTTATCGAGCCGCTTTATTTCATTTGATTACTCATGCTTATTCCAAAGCATTGTTGTTTTTAGGCTCCGGATCTATTATTCATTCAATGGAATCTATTGTTGGATATTCTCCAGATAAAAGTCAGAATATGGTTCTTATGGGAGGTTTAAAAAAGCATGTCCCAATTACAAAAACCGCCTTTTTAGTGGGTACACTTTCTCTTTGTGGTATTCCACCTCTTGCTTGTTTTTGGTCCAAAGATGAGATTCTTAATGATAGTTGGTTGTATTCACCGATTTTCGCAATAATAGCTTGTTCCACAGCAGGATTAACCGCATTTTATATGTTTCGGGTCTATTTACTTACTTTTGAAGGACATTTAAACGTTCAGTTTCAAAATTATAGTGGTCAAAAAAGCAGCTCTTTCTATTCAATATCTCTATGGGGAAAAGAAATACCAAAAAAGATTAAAAAAAATTTTCGTTTATTAACTTTATTGGCAATGGATAATAATGAAAGGGCTTCTTTTTTTTGGAATAAGACATATCAAATTGATGGTAATGTAAAAAGGATTCTAAGCCCTTTTCTTACTATTATTCATTTTCGCACTAAAAACACTTTCTCTTATCCCCATGAATCGGACAATACTATGATATTTCCCATCTTTCTATTAGTCCTATTTACTTTGTTTGTTGGAGCCATAGGAATTCCGTTTAATCAAGATGAAAGTAATTTAGATATATTATCTAAATTGTTAAATCCGTCTATAAATATTTTACATCAAAATTCAAATAATTCTGTGAATTGGGAGGAATTTGTGACAAATGCAAGTTTTTCTCTCAGTATAGCTTTTGTAGGAATATTTTTAGCGACTTTCTTATATAAGCCTATTTATTCATCTTTACAAAATTTAAACTTA
>NW_022204401.1:17500-22500 GCF_007655135.1 Punica granatum | reverse complement strand
GGATCAGTCGTGGTCTTACAAACTCTACCGGAGATAGAAACGAATCCGTTACTTCATACAAATGTGTAAAAGATGCTAGCCGCACTTAAAAGCCGAGTACTCTACCGTTGAGTTAGCAACCCTAATAAAAAAAAGTAGAATGTGTGGATACAACAATCGGAATAAAAATAATAAAGGAATTAAATTCCACGACACAATCAATCAAAATAGTCAACTATCAAGAAAATCTATCGAATACAAAAATTCTAATAGATTCTGAATCGAAAAACTCAAAATAAATAGATCCAAAAATTTTCAGATAAAAAAAGAAAGGCAATTTTTATAGACTACCTCTTATATTTGTTATCCATTTTTTTAATCAAAAAAGACTTCTTCTATCACACAAAAAAACTTCTTGTATCACAAGAAGTCTAAGGAACCCATACTTTTTTTATTTGATTTTGAATCAAGTAAAGTAAAAAATCAAATCTAGGGAGATAAATAGATCCGGTTATACATGATCGAATTATATTTGTTCGATACACTGTTGTCAATATGAATACTTAGAAAAAAATAGAATGAAAAAAAAACTAATAAGAGACTTGTGTTGGATTAGCATAGTACTAGATAGATAATATAGATAACTAGAAAAAGAGCAAAGATTAGGGACGAAATAGGAAAGAATCTCGGGTTTATTTCTTTGTTAATGCAGTTCCAACAAAAAACGCCTAATTGGAGAAAATGCCAAAATTTTATATGTCTCGCCGATCCAATTACTTCATTTATTTACTTGATCTTTTTCTATCCATCTTATATCAAATTATATTAAAAAAAATAGATTTTTTGTCATTATATAACATGGTATGCTATGGTAACAATAATAAATGAATAGAGTAAAACAAAAAAGGGGGGGGAATAGTAGAAAAAAAGTTATACAAAGCTATATATGAATCACCCCCACCCTCTTCTCTCTCTTTTTTTGTATTTATTTCATTAATTGACTTTCGTTTGATTAAAATGAAATTCTGTAAAAACCCCCGCCTTCTTTAAAATATCATAAACAGTTTCTGTAGGTTGAGCGCCTTTTTCAAGAAAATATAGAATACCAGGAATATTCAAATAGGTTTGATTTTTTATCGGATCATAAAAACCCACTTTCCGAAGATCTCTTCCTTCTCTTCGAGATCGAACATCAATTGCAACGATTCGATAAAGGGCTCATTGGGATAGATGTAGATGAACTATAACCCCCCCTAGAAACGTATACGAAGTTTTCTCCTCATACGGCTCGAGAATTTGGAAGTTAGATCTATGTATAGAATTAGAATGGTAAGTAGATCCATAACATCATCAAATCAATTAGACTATGGATTATTTAATCCTTTTTTATTCCTCTTTATCAAAAAAAATTATTTGTATTCTCATAACTCAAGTTGGATAACTATGAAATAGTTCAAAAGAAAAGCCGTAGGCATTTCATTTTTTGAGTGGTCTCTAACCCCTTTTTGTTTGTCTCGTTTAGAATATATTTGGCTTCTTTATCCTTTATCTAGTTGTCGAGACAATTGAAAAAGGGTATTTCCTTGTTCCAAAATACTTTATCTTTGCCTGGAATCATTGGGTTTAGACATTACTTCGGTGAATTTTAATCATTTCAAAATGACAGCAACATGTCCCTTTTTATGATTTCTTTCTATCAAAAAATCATACGAACGGTCGATTCCCGCATGATACACTTTTGATCAAAAGAGTTTCACTAATTCCAACAAATTTTCCTTTTTTTTATTTGAAACTTGTTCGAATTGGATCCTTTCGATTTCTACTAGATCGAAAATATACTTACGAAGTTGTTCCAACTTATTAATTGGCACTAACCTTAGATCTTTGCCCCTGAGAAATGAATCAATACTTTCTACTCGAGCTACATCATATACTGTTAACATTAAACCCCAACAAAAAATAGGGGTTCTAATGGAACAGAACAAAGGATGTCGAGCCAAGAGCACCTTCATTTCTATAGAATAGAAAATGGTGGTTGTAAGAATCCACAACTGATCATGTCTGTCAAGTCGCACGTTGCTTTTTACCACATCGTTTTAAACGAAGTTTTACCATAACATTTCTCTAGTTTGGAACTGATATGTAATTGATTCAATTATGGAATCATGAATAGTCATTTGTTCGATCGTTTCATAGAAATCTATATTTTTCTTCTTTTATATGAATTGGTGCTTTCTAAAGTAAAGAAATCTTATCAAGAATTAAATTTCAATGCAATATTTTTATTTTCTTTATTAATTATTAATTTATACATAATTTCTCAATATTACGAATAAAAAGTTCTTTTTATTAAATCTACATTCCATCTTCAAGTAACCTAATAGGATATATTCAACAATCTCAGACGTCTTCGAGTATCAAATAGTCAGAAGAAATGATTCAAATAGTTATTTAATTGAAAAACCCTACCTCATACCAATATCACTATTTGAATAAAGTTTTACTAAGGATCATATTTGAGCATCATAAATAAATCCATGATTCAAAAAATATAGATTGAAAGAATCGAATTTCTTTTTTTCATAGAGTGAGAGTGGATAAAGGGGGTTGATGGAAAGGAAGATTTAGGCTCTTTTCTTTCATTTCAGACTGAAAACGAAAATCAAAAATTGAAAGAAAAAAAAAAGAAATTTACTCTATCTATCAGATAGACTGAACAATTGTCATTGGACTTAATTAGGAATATTCTCTTTTGAATATTTCAAATTAACGAATCAAAAATCTTTTTCAAAAAACCTTATCAACGAAATAGAACGATAATAAAATAAAATAAGAAATTCAGCATTTCCTCATTTTTTGCGTAGTTACTTTCCCTGGAGGTTCAATAATTTTTATTTAAAGCAAGGGGAATAGAATAGTGTGTATGAACCCCCCGGTCTCTATTATTACATCAATTTCGAATTATTTATTCGAGCCAAATGAAATACGAGATGAAATATTTAAAAACCAGGTTCAAAGAAAATACATGTGTTACCTATG
Source organism: Punica granatum (assembly GCF_007655135.1). Classification (NCBI taxonomy): domain Eukaryota; kingdom Viridiplantae; phylum Streptophyta; class Magnoliopsida; order Myrtales; family Lythraceae; genus Punica; species Punica granatum. The sequence goes on along the minus strand of NW_022204401.1, from coordinate 19,482 downwards.
TAACTTGATGATTTGCTAATCAGATTTCTACAGACACTGCTATTGAAATTGATATCTTACATTGTCGATTAACTCTTATTAGCATATGGCTATAGTTCGAAATAACTAACTCAAATTCAAATAGGAATGTTCTAAGGGAATGGATATACCATGAAAGGTACATTCAATCCCCTATTTTACCCCTTTTTTTTATTTACTTTATTTCAAATTCTTGTGATCTATGTTCCTACCTTACCTAGATCATAACTCGATATAACTCCATCTGTATGTATTTGAACTCAATTTGAGAAAAAAATATGATTCAGAGAAAAATAGAATGATTAAAAATCCGAAACAAGAATCACATTCTATCCATTCAATATTCTACTTTTAAAGATAAAGAGAAATTAGTTCAAAAAGACAATCTTTCATTTCATTAGTCTAACAATGTCTATTTATATAGAAATTATAGGTATTTCCTGGGACGGAAGGATTCGAACCTCCGAATACCGGGACCAAAACCCGTTGCCTTACCACTTGGCCACGCCCCATTTAGATTTCTATTCGATACTACTTACTATACTAAAGACTAGTATCGGTATTGGTTATTCGTCAATTCCAGTCCAAATATCTATGGACTCTATTGTTCCTGGGATTTTGGCACATGTAGATATAGAATTATCTATAGAATAAAACTGAATTTATTGATCATTACATATAATTCAATTAAGATATTGTATGAAAGGATGATTTCTTCAATTCGCAAAAGAAAATAGAAAAATTTTTGATTAGGCGAGTTCAAGTTCAAAAAAAAGGATTTTTTTTGATCTACCTTACTTTCGTCATTTTTACCGTATATCAATTATCAATAATAATATATTATTATATTAAATCAATCAAAATTTATCTCCAAGTCAAAAAAAAAATGTTTGTTATGCTTAATATCTTTAGTTTGATCTGTCTTACTTCCGCCCTTTATTCGAGTAGTTTTTTCTTAGCCAAATTACCTGAGGCCTACGCTTTTTTGAGCCCAATCGTAGATTTTATGCCAGTAATACCCCTTCTCTTTTTTCTCTTAGCCTTTGTTTGGCAAGCTGCTGTAAGTTTTCGATGAAATTTTTAATACTGTCCTAGACATGATTTATTCGCGAAAAAAATTCTAACAATGGATGATAAGATCAGATAAGTCTTACAGTATAGTATGAACTCTCGATTTAACTAATTCTTAGAGAGCTTAGAGAAATCTGAATCACCCCATTTCCTCATTCTGATTCCTTTTCATTTATTGAATAATCCTATTCCTATTAACGGCCCCGCGGAGGTAGGAAAGACATTTTTGGGAATGAAAGAGGTGACTTTTATTCCAAATGAATTTCTGAAAATTCTTTTTTATTTCATTTCTAGAAACCCTTTCATTTATTGGTGTCAAAATAGGATATGTGGTATAAAAATGGAGAATCTATTCTCTTTTTTTTTTCAAAAAAAAAATGATCTTGGAGATTGTGTAATGCTTACTCTCAAACTCTTTGTTTACACAGTAGTGATATTCTTTGTTTCGCTGTTCATCTTCGGATTCCTATCTAATGATCCAGGACGTAATCCTGGGCGTGAAGAATAAAAAAAGAGGCCTTTCCTTTTACTTGCTTAATTTTTCAATGTTCTTAGGATTTTATCTATTGTACATCTTTAATTAACTAAAAAAAAAAGGGGGGAGTTCGAAGAATTGGAACTTGAAAGATAAATAAAATACCGAGTCCTCAACGGAAACGGAAAGAGAGGGATTCGAACCCTCGGTACGAAAAGCTCGTACAACGGATTAGCAATCCGACGCTTTAGTCCACTCAGCCATCTCTCCGAATTGAAAAAGGATAATTACTATGTTACATAGTTCCATTACACAAAATGGAAGGCTTGAAAAAATCCCTTATTTATCTATTTTAGATATATTATTTTACTATTATATTATTTTACTATTTAGATAGTATTTTACTATATTGATATAT
>NW_022204401.1:5000-10000 GCF_007655135.1 Punica granatum | reverse complement strand
CGACCCTCACAAATTGAGAATACTAATTTGTTAAGAATTAATCGGATTGAAGCTATAGCGTCATCATTTGCTGGAATCGAAATATCTGCAAGATCCGGGTCACAGTTTGTATCAATTAAACAAATTGTTGGAATTCCCAAAGTGATACATTCTCGAAGAGCCGTATATTCTTCTTGCTGATCAACAATAATTACAATATCGGGCAAGCCTGTCATATATTTAATCCCGCCCAGATATGTTTGCAAGTGAGATAATTGTCTCTTCGACATAGCTGCGTCTCTTTTTGGAAGACGGTTGAGTTTCCCCGTCTTTTGTTCCGTTCTCAAGTCCCTGAACTTATGAAGTCTCGTTTCTGTAGTGGACCAATTCGTTAACATACCACCGAGCCACTTTTTATTAACATAATGACACCTAGCCTTTATTGCAGCCCGTGCTACTAAATCAGCTGCTTTATTTTTGGTACCAACAATTAAAAACTGTTTTCCACGACTTGCTGCATCAAAAACTAAATCACAAGCTTCTGATAAAAAACGAGCAGTTTTTGTAAGATTTGTAATATGAATACCTTTACGCTTTGCAGAAATATAAGGTGCCATCCTAGGATTCCATTTCCTAGTACCATGACCAAAATGAACTCCTGCTTCCATCATCTCTTCTAAATTGATGTTCCAATATCTTCTTGTCATTTCTCCCCCCATTTCCTTCTTTTTTTTTTTCAAAAAAAGCGACGAGGTGCCCTGAACTAAATAATTGTTCCGATGGAACCTTTTCTTCTACCGGAGATTGGCCGTGTCTGTCGATATACGATCCAAATCGCTACCCTCTATTCGTTATTATCTTTATTTTCAGGACAACATCAAATGACCCAGAGAGTTTTTTTTATTAAAAAAGTATTAATCCACCTTTAGGAATTATTAAATCCTCTAAATGATTGTTCTGGTGTTTCATGGAAATTCTTTGAAATGCAAGAATCAAATAATTCTCTGTGGTGGAACAAAATATCTTTGATTTCGCCCTCGAAAAAATTATTATTTTTTATTTCCAAAGGAATATTCTTATGTTGCCTTGAACGGTGCGCTAATCCTTTGAATCCGGTACCAACGGGTATCATCCCTCCTATAACAACGTTCTCTTTTAGGCCTTTCAACCAATCGATCCGACCCCGGAGAGCAGCTTTGGCTAAAACTCGAGCAGTTTCTTGAAAACTCGCTTCAGATATGAAACTTTGAGTATTCAAAGATGTTCTTGTTATTCCCAATAAGACGGCCCTGTAACAGATCGATTCTTCCAAAGCGCGCCCCGTTCGTTCCGCTCGCAACAATCCAATTAGTTCTCCAGGTAAAAAAACATTAGACATTCCATCCTCGGAAACTAAGACTTTTGATGTTATTTGGCGTACAATAATTTCTATGTGCCTATTATGGATTTGTACCCCTTGGGATCGATAAACCTTTTGGATCTTATTAACCAAAGATATACGACTTTGCACTATAGTTAGCTCAGCACCAATCAAGAATCCCCAAGGAATTCCAAGAATTCTTGTTATATGCTCGTTCCAACCCTCAACTCTTTTTGCTAGGTTCATTGATATTGAATCAATTGAACGCACTTCTAACACTTGTTCCACCTTTGGAAGACCCTGCGTTATATCGCCGGATCTCGATTTTTCATATATAAATGTAACTAATGTATCTCCTTCGTAAAGGATTTCTCCATAATGGCCATGAACAGTTGCTCCTGGAGTGGCTAAATAAGGCTTAGCGGATCTTATTACTACAGAGTCAAGTTGAACAATCAAAACTTGACCCGATTTTAAGTATGGTCCATTTTTGGCTATACATACATTTTCACAAATAAACTGTCCAAGACTGATTATTGGAGATGTTTCTTCACAATAATTATCATAATTATTGTAAGGGAGAAAATACCAATTCAAATTGAATGAATTCAAAACGATGTTACTGCATGGATCAGGATTATAAATCCTCCCATTTTCATCCATTAAATAATATTTAAGTGCTTGAAAGGTCTGTTTTAAATTTTCAAGTTGCAAATATTTAGTTACTAAAACCTGATTATGAGTTATTAAATCGTAAAATGAATAAAAATTCACAATTTGAAGGACTGTTCCTAAAGGGCCAATCGAATTCCTAATTTGAATTATAGGATCTTTTTTAATTGATTCTTTTATCACATTGTGATATTTTGCATCATTGAATGGACCCATTTGAAAACAATTAGATGATGACAAAATTATCAAAGATGGGCATTCCTTATTTTTATTTAACAAAGTGCGAATAGTTCCGTGATTTTGGCTAGGTGATTGTTGAATCTTTGTCTTGGAATAAATAGAATAAAAAGGATTGATATGGGTGTGATCTGACACATTATCAAAGATCAATCCTGAGCCTGACGGATCATTCCTTTTTCTGAGATACAAAATAGGGGATTTCACTAAGTCGATTCTTAGAAAATCTCGAATCAGGCCATTTGTACTTACTTCAACAAAGGAAGCACGGGCCTCTTGGATAGAAGAACTTTTTTCGTCTTCGTCCCAATTCAAAATTAAACAAGTTCGAACTAATTGAATACTTGTGCCAGAAATTCCCCGAATTGGTTTTCCATTTCCGTAAACAATATAATTGACAACTCGAAGTTGCATATTATCCTTTTCTTGGAACAAATCCGGGGGAAAGAGTGTTGCTAAATTTATACCGTCCCCTATTTCATATGTTACTACGGGTCGAACTAAAACAAAATACTTTTTCTTAGTAGATGTGATCCTTTGGACATAGATCCAATTTTTCAATTTTTTTGATTCCTTAGAATTTGTTTTTCCTGTTCCTGGTGGTATCAAGATGCCACTGTGTCGGGATATCTTATCCGTTTCTCCAGGAAAATGGATATCTCCCGAAAAGATTTTCACTTCAATCCTTTTTTTTTTTCTCTCCACTCGGACTAATCCGCCCACTCGGCTTCTTGTATTTAAAGTGATTCGTGTATCTACTCCAATCAAACTATTGTGCCGTACCATTATCGAAGAAGATTCAGGTAAAATATGTACTTCTTCGGGAATGAAAAAAAATCGATCTATTTTCATTTGGTATTTTTGCTTAAATTCTTTGATTCCTCGATACTCAATCAAATCCTCTTTTTTAACCATTGAATGCATCCCTATAGTCCCATATTTAGTAATTCCCGAACTCTTTCTTCTGTATCGAGGATCATCGAAATAAGCAAGAATACTATTTCTACGGAAAATACCCTTTATGGGTAGTTCAATCGATATACCCGAATGAGGCATTAGTTCTTTCTCTCGTTCTTGAATCGATTGGAATGGAATGACAAATCTATTTCTTCGCCTTTTTGCCAATAAATCAGAATTCTCGTGGAGGATAGCAGGATATGTGAGATTACAATGACCAGTACATATGATTCGATTAATTTCTGAATAATCCGGACTCCTATCTTCTTTTTTTTTACCAGAAAAATCAGAACTACACAATTTCGATCTGATTTGATCATTATTCACTGAGAGACTAGAAAGATATCTTCGTTTGACAGAAAGAGACCGAAGATTTATTTGATCTTGATCCTTGTGGAGTGAAAAGGGGACTCCATTGGATCTGCACGAACCTCCCGATAATATCCATAAATGACTTGTTTTTGGTAAAAGATGGACATTGCTATATGTAAATTCAGGCGCATGGTCCACATCGGTACTCCAGTGCATTTCTCCCTCTGAGTCAGAATAAATATGTTTTCGAACCCTTTCTTTAAAATTTAAAGTATCTGTTCCCGCGCGAATCTCAGCAATCACTTGTTCTGATTCTACATATTGATTATTTTGAACCAAAAGAAAACTTTTTGGTGGAATAGTCACGTTATGTATAATATCTTCACTCTCAATAGTTACATCCAAGTCTATAGAACATAGAAAGGCGGGATGCCCATGACGCGTACGTGTGGGATGAACCAAATGCTCATTGAATTTGATTTTTCCATTAGAGGGGGCTCGTACATGTCCTGCAGTGCCACCTGTGAACACTCCACCCGTATGAAAAGTTCTTAATGTTAGTTGAGTCCCTGGTTCTCCAATAGATTGACCCGCAATAATACCGACAGCTTCTCCCAATTCGACCAGGTCACCATGAGTAGGACTCCTACCATAACATAATCGACAGATCCAAGATGGACTCCTACAAGTAAAGGGGGTTCGGATAGATATTGGTTGTGTTCGAAAGGTTATGAATCGATTGACAAGTCCAATTCCAATATCTTGGTTTCGAATGGCAATGCATCGTGAGCCCATATATATATCGTCCGCTAATACACGACCAATTAATGTTTGAATAAAAATTCGTTCCGGCATCATCCCATTTCGAGGACTCACAGAAATCCCTCGGATGGTCCCACAATCTGTTCTACGTACAACAATGTGTTGAACTACTTCAACAAGTCTGCGCGTAAGATATCCAGCATCTGATGTTCGGACAGCAGTATCCACAACTCCTTTGCGGGCTCCGTAGCAAGAAATGATATATTCTGTTAACGACAGTCCTTCGCGTAAATTGCTTTGAATAGGTAAATCAATCATTTGTCCTTGAGGATCCGACATTAATCCTCTCATACCTACTAATTGGTGTACTTGAGATGCATTTCCTCTGGCTCCCGAAAAAGACATTATATGGACTGGATTAAAAGGGTCGGTCATCCTAAAATTAGGATTCATTTCTTGTCGCAAATATTCACTTGTAGCATACCATACCTCAATGGATTGGCGTAATTTTTCTACTGCGTGTACATTCCCATAATGATGGTGTTTTTCCAAAGTCAAACTTTGTTGTTCAGCATCTCGTACTAACCATCCTTTAGAGGGTATCGTTAAAAGATCATCAATCCCTAATGAAATGGATGTAGCAGTGGCTTGCTGGAAACCCAGAGTCTTTACTTGATCCAGAATGTGTGATGTATATGCCATTCCGAAGTGATCTATTAAT
>NW_022204400.1:162500-171646 GCF_007655135.1 Punica granatum | reverse complement strand
CATTTATCAACCGTTTTTTTCTTCCATTTGAACTCATTTCGATAATACTTTTAGTTGCTTTAATAGGGGCAATTGCTATTGCTCGGCAATGATAAATCTTTATAACCGTTAACAGCAATCACAATTCAACCCTTTCTGTGTATATCAAATTCATTTATCTTCAATTTATTTGAAGACTATAAAAAAAATTCTTTTTTTATCTATTACAAATTACCATTCTTTGCTTTTGTATTATTATAGTAAATCGACTCGGTTGAATTGTTGTTCATATTGAAATGAATCCAAATTAATAAGGAGCTGGTCAATGATACTCGAACATGTACTTGTTTTGAGTGCTTATTTATTTTTTCTATCGGTATCTATGGATTGATCACAAGCCGAAATATGGTTAGGGCCCTTATGTGTCTTGAACTTATACTGAATGCAGTTAATATAAATTTCGTAACATTTTCGGATTTTTTTGATAGTCGCCAATTAAAAGGAGATATTTTTTCAATTTTGGTTATAGCTATTGCAGCCGCCGAAGCCGCTATTGGGTTAGCTATTGTTTCGTCAATTTATCGTAACAGAAAATCAACTCGTATCAATCAATCGAATTTATTGAATAAATAAAAATGAATAAATAAGTAATATCAATTATAGAAATTAGACTATTCATCAATTTAAATTATCATCAACTTCAATTAGTATGAATTGAAATCAGCATAGCATGTATGATACGTAGATTTGAGAAAAAAGTACAAAATCAAAGTATCTTGGCCCAATCTCATGAGTCGCCCCCCCGAATTAGATTGATTGGAAAAATTCTGGTAAAATCATTGATTCATCTGGTGTCTAAATATACGATTCATTTATAAGTTTACTAGATCGAAAATTTATGGCATTCAAAAAGTTATAGATCCAATGTCACATTCAGTAAAGATTTATGATACCTGTTAGGATGTACTCAATGTGTCCGAGCCTGCCCAACAGATGTATTAGAAATGATACCTTGGGATGGATGTAAAGCTAAGCAAATTGCTTCTGCTCCAAGAACAGAAGACTGTGTCGGTTGTAAGAGATGTGAATCCGCCTGCCCAACGGATTTTTTGAGCGTTCGAGTTTATTTATGGCATGAAACAACTCGAAGCATGGGTCTAGCTTATTAATACGTTTCAGAAAAAACCACATAAATCCATTTTGAATACAGTTGATTTTTTTTTTACCGACAAAAACCCGTGCTTAAAAATCGAAAATAGAATAATATATTATTTTTTTTTGAGCACGGGTTTTTTTGTCCAAGTGTATCTTGTCTTTACCACGAATGATTTCCTTGGTTAACAATAATTGTAGTTTTGCCGATATTGACGGGTTCTTTTATTTTCTTTCTACCTCATAGAGGAAATAAAGTAATTAGGTGGTATACTATATGTATATGTATCTTAGAGCTTCTTTTAACAACCTATACATTCTGTTCTCATTTCCAATTGGACGATCCCTTAACCCAATTAGCAGAGGATTATAAATGGATCAATTTTTGATTTTTATTGGAGATTGGGAATAGATGGACTTTCTATAGGACCTATTTTACTGACGGGATTTATTACCACCTTAGCTACTTTAGCGGCTCGGCCAATTACTCGAGATTCCCGATTATTCCATTTTCTGATGTTAGCAATGTACAGCGGTCAAATAGGATCATTTTCTTCTCGAGACCTTTTACTTTTTTTCATCATGTGGGAGTTAGAATTAATTCCCGTTTATCTACTTCTATCCATGTGGGGGGGGGAAGAGAAAACGTCTCTATTCAGCTACAAAGTTCATTTTGTACACTGCGGGAGGGTCCATTTTTCTATTAATAGGAGTTTTGGTATTGGTTGTTTATATGGCTCTAATGAACCAACATTAAATTTTGAAACATTAGCTAATCAATCGTATCCCGCGGCAATGGAAATAATATTCTATATTGGCTTTCTTATTGCTTTTGCTGTCAAATCGCCGATTATACCCTTACATACATGGTTACCAGACACCCACGGGGAGGCACATTATAGTACCTGTATGCTTCTAGCTGGAATTTTATTAAAAATGGGAGCCTACGGGTTGGTTCGGATCAATATGGAATTATTACCCCACGCCCATTCCCTATTTTCTCCCTGGTTGATTACAATAGGCGCAATACAAATAATCTATGCAGCTTCAACATCTCCAGGTCAACGTAATTTAAAAAAAAGAATAGCCTATTCCTCTATATCTCATATGGGTTTCATAATTATTGGAATTGGCTATAACCGATACGGGACTCAATGGAGCCGTTTTACAAATAATCTCTCATGGATTTATTGGTGCTGCTCTTTTTTTCTTGGCAGGAACGAGTTATGATAGAATACGTCTTCTTTATCTCGACGAAATGGGTGGAATGGCTATCCCCCTTCCAAAAATATTACGATGTTCAGTATCTTATCGATGCTTCCCTTGCATTACCGGCATGAGTGGTTTTGTTGCAGAATTATTAGTATTTTTTGGAATAATTACCAGTCAAAAATATCTTTTATACCAAAAAATACTAGTTACTTTTTAATGGCAATTGGAATGATATTAACGCCTATTTATTTATTTCCATGATACGCCAAATGTTCTATGGATACAAGCTATTTAATGTTCCAAACTCTTATTTTTTTTATTCTGGACCGCGAGAGTTATTTTTTCGATCTCATCCTTCTACCCATAATAGGGTATTGGTATTTATCCGGATTTCGTTCTTCATTATCATTTGACAAGTGGAAGCTATATATCTAATTATTTTTATCGATAGGTTTCAGGAACAAGAAAAAAACGAACATCAAAAAGCAATCTTATTATTTTGATATTGTTCGTTGTAGAATGAGAAAAGTCTTTTTTTCTCTTAAGCTTTTTTTTTCTCAAGTTTTAAGTTAAGTAAAAAGAATTGGAATTGTAACCAGATAGATTTGGCCTTTGTGAGAACCATTTGAATCACTACACTACTTGATTCCAAATGGTTCTCGACAGTTTATTTCTTTCTTATATTCTTCTAATAATATATCTTAATATATTATAATAATATTATAATATTTATTATTTATAGATATAGAAATATAGGTATATTCTATCTTTGTATTCGTCAGGATCTTTTTAATTTAATTAGATCTTAATGTAAATTAAATGAACCATAACTATGTAACCCTATTCCTAATAAATTTACCCCAAAATAGCATATCCAAATGATAGAAAGCCTATAGAAGCTACAATTGCAGAATTTACACTTTCCAAATTTTTAATTGTTCGAGTATGTAAATAAATGGCAAATAGGGTCCAAGTAATAAATGCCCAAGTTTCTTTTGATCCCAATTCCAATAGGATCCCCATGCCTCATTAGCCCATACTGCTCCCGAAAGAATACCTATGGTTAAAAAGATAAATCCTAAACTAATAATACGATAACCCCAATGATCTAATTGTTGAATCAGTTGAGCCTTGTAATAATTTCTAGAAGAAAAAAACGAAGGGCTTAATAAAACATTGTTTCTTTCATTCATGTATTGGATCTCTCCAAAGGAAAATGAGTCGTTTAAAAAATTATTGTTTTTACTAAAAATCCTTAGAACTTTTCGAAATGTAATGACTAAGAGAGCTACTGATAATAATGATCCACATAAAAGAGCTGCATAGCCCAATACCATCATACTTACGTGCATCATTAACCAATGGGATTGGAGAGCAGGTACTAATATTTCTGATTGATGCATTTCAGTTAACAGACCTGAAGTAACAAGCCTTGGGTAAAAATAGTAGTTGGCGCAGTTATCGCCCTTAAATAATTTTTATTTTTTTAACATATGGAACCATATGAATAATGTAGAAACTCCATGAAAGAAAAATTAATGATTCATATAAATTACTTAATGGGAAATGGCCCGAATAAATCCAACGAGTGACTAACATCCGGTTATACAGAAAAAAGTCGCTATCATCCCTTTTTCTGACGAATCATATAGTCCTATGATTTCATCGACCGATAAGCTTATCAAATAAATTGTAATTACAATTGAAACGATCGAAAAGGATATATGAGTTAATATATGTTCTAAAGTAAAAAATATCATAATAAAAAAAAGGGGGGAATAGTAGAAAATTATACGGAATTAAATTAGGAATTGAATTCATTATAGGACTTATTATATCTCTTTTATAAGACGCTATGCCGCCACTCGGACTCGAACCGAGATGCTCTAGCACTGCTTCCTAAGAGCAGCGTGTCTACCGATTTCACCATAGCGGCGTAGGGTATTTGAAATAATAATAATCTATTTTTAGTTAATCGTCGAGATTGAAGGAGTCAATTCAATATTTTTTTTTTGAATTCAAATTAATGAGAAAAAACCGTTTCCTTTCAATATTCAATATAATCAATATAAATAGGCATTGAAAGATTCTAATAAAATCTTTATTATCCTTTTCTTGATAATAAGATTAAGATGTTTTATTTAACAGAGGACATTTTCGTAGTTTATGCTCTATAAAAATGGAATTTATGCTCTATAAAAATGGAAATTCTGCAACTAAATAATTATGGCTTCAACCCAAGTATATAATTTTTAAAAAGTTCTTTCATATTTGCATTTTTGAATATTTTTGAAAAATTCATTTTTTATTTATTTTATGAATCTAAACTAAAAATGCATTTGTTCAATGAATAAAAAAATTCTTTTTATGGATCATAGTGCATAGTGTGACATCCAAGGAATTATGTAAATATTTGTAGAACTTTGTATTAACCCTTAGGTTCTTTTTGTCCTATAGAAATTTTTATTTAGGATTTAGTAGACCAATTAAATATTGGTCTAAACATCTTGTCTAACAAAAAGTTTTTGATTTTCTATCATAATTATTCCTAATCTACCGTAAAGAAAAAAATTCTTTGTAAAATTAGAATTAATTATAAAGATTGATCAATCTTCCTTTACAAACAAAACATAGGATCCATTTTGACCACTCAAAATTGACACATTATCCGTCTATAATACCTACCTAAATAAAAAAAAAAAGAGGACTTTTATCAAAGGAGTCGGGAATATATTCTATACTGAGTCAGAAAAAATAATGATTCCAAAAGTTAAAGTCACAAAACAGTTTTTTTAACTTAGTCAATTAATTTCAACGATCTTTTTTTGATTTTTATTTTTCCTAAAGATCTTATATCTTCTTTTATGTAGAAAAAAAACTTATTTATTATTGTGACAAGTGAACCGATGGGGAAAAAAAGAATCCCCATTCGGAAATGAAAAAATATATTAAATAAAGGGGGTCCCATTTTCAGATTTAGATTATTTAATCTAGCGTTTGATTATTTATTTGTCGTACAAAAAAACTTTTTGAATTCCCGGTTGAAAGAGACTTTGCTAATGAAAAAGCTTTCAACGCCGCCCAATATGCCTTTTTTTTCCAAATATTTTTACGAATGCGTTTTTTTGATATAGAAGTACGTTTTTTTGGAACTGCCATGAAAAGTTTAAAAGTTATTCATTTCTATAGTTGGATGTGAAAGACATCTATTGTTCAAACAATTAAAATTTTTCTTTCTTTTCCAGATATTGTATAAAATAAAAAAAAAAATTGAAAAATAAAACTTTAGAATTTTTGTTTTTTTTTGATATCCCTGTCCATTTTTGTTCTGCTATATTTTCTTTTTACCGGTAATAAAACAGGTAAATAGATTGAAAGGTTTCAAAACCCAATCCTTACCTTATCCCCCCTAATTCAAAATTACTTTCATTTTTTTTTTTGCTATTAAATTGATCAAGCTCAAAAGAGCGCGTACACATAATTTGAATGAAACTAGTAGTTAATCAAAAAGGATACATGATTTTAGAAAAGTTATTTTAGTAATTCTCCTTTTTCTTTTAAGTCTATTTCTTTTTATGTTATGAAAAGGAAAATATCGAATATCATATTCTTTCCCTACAACAAAAGATGTCTTCCAGTCCAATAAAAGACAGTCGCTGAGTTCCCCAATGAATTTTTCAAAAAAGGAACGAAAAAAAGTTCTTTAGAATCAAGTTATGGGCCATCCTATTATTACTATTATATTAGTCATATCAAATATATTAGTCATATCAAAATAAAGTAATGTATTAAGTAGGCTATTTGAGTTTAATTCTTTTTCTTTGCTCTATAGATATAAATTATCGTAATACGTAATATTAATTGAAATTTTTTTGTATCTTCCTAAAAATCTTACTTAATATAGTTTAATATATTAATAAATAAATTTGTAATCGTAACTTGGTTATACTCATATCATTTGACCAATCCTAACTTCTTGATTTGAATATTTGAAGTATTGAAAAAAAGATTGAGAATAATTAAGAATAGAAAATTTTATTTAAATTTTCCGTATCTTGATTTTTTATTGAACCTAAAAAAGCCGGTGAATCAGAAACAATTAATTAAGAATAAAACAAGAATAAAAAGGTTTTTTATTATGGAATATACATATCAATATTCATGGATTATACCTTTCATTCCACTACCAGTTCCTATGTTAATAGGAGTGGGACTTCTACTTTTTCCAACGGCAACAAAAAATCTTCGTCGTGTGTGGGCTTTTCCTAGTATTTTATTGTTAAGTATAGTTATGATTCTTTCAGTCTATCTATCTATTCAGCAAATAAATAGAAGTTCTCTCTATCAATATGTATGGTCTTGGACCATTAATAATGATTTTTCTTTAGAATTCGGTTACTTAATCGATCCACTTACTTCTATTATGTTAATATTAATTACTACCGTTGGAATTTTGGTTCTTTTTTATAGTGATAATTATATGTCTCATGATCAAGGATATTTGAGATTTTTGCTTATCTGAGTTTTTTCAATACTTCAATGCTGGGATTAGTTACTAGTTCTAATTTGATACAAATTTATATTTTTTGGGAATTAGTCGGAATGTGTTCTTACCTATTAATAGGTTTTTGGTTCACGCGACCTATTGCGGCAACTGCTTGTCAAAAAGCGTTTGTAACTAATCGTGTAGGGGATTTTGGTTTATTATTAGGAATTTTAGGTCTTTATTGGATAACGGGTAGTTTTGAATTTCGGGATTTGTTCGAAATATTCAATAACTTGATTTATAATAATGAAGTTAATTTTCTATTTCTTACTTTGTGTTCCTTTCTTTTATTTACTGGTGCAGTTGCTAAATCTGCACAATTCCCCCTTCATGTATGGTTACCTGATGCCATGGAAGGCCCTACTCCTATTTCGGCTCTTATCCATGCTGCTACTATGGTAGCAGCGGGAATTTTTCTTGTAGCTCGACTTCTTCCTCTTTTTATAATCATACCTTACATAATGAATTTCATATCTTTGATAGGTATAATAACAGTATTATTAGGAGCTACTTTAGCTCTGGCTCAAAAGATATTAAACGAAGTTTAGCTTATTCTACAATGTCTCAACTAGGTTATATGATGTTAGCTCTAGGTATGGGCTCTTATCGAGCCGCTTTATTTCATTTGATTACTCATGCTTATTCCAAAGCATTGTTGTTTTTAGGCTCCGGATCTATTATTCATTCAATGGAATCTATTGTTGGATATTCTCCAGATAAAAGTCAGAATATGGTTCTTATGGGAGGTTTAAAAAAGCATGTCCCAATTACAAAAACCGCCTTTTTAGTGGGTACACTTTCTCTTTGTGGTATTCCACCTCTTGCTTGTTTTTGGTCCAAAGATGAGATTCTTAATGATAGTTGGTTGTATTCACCGATTTTCGCAATAATAGCTTGTTCCACAGCAGGATTAACCGCATTTTATATGTTTCGGGTCTATTTACTTACTTTTGAAGGACATTTAAACGTTCAGTTTCAAAATTATAGTGGTCAAAAAAGCAGCTCTTTCTATTCAATATCTCTATGGGGAAAAGAAATACCAAAAAGATTAAAAAAAATTTTCGTTTTTAACTTTATTGGCAATGGATAATAATGAAAGGGCTTCTTTTTTTTGGAATAAGACATATCAAATTGATGGTAATGTAAAAAGGATTCTAAGCCCTTTTCTTACTATTATTCATTTTCGCACTAAAAACACTTTCTCTTATCCCCATGAATCGGACAATACTATGATATTTCCCATCTTTCTATTAGTCCTATTTACTTTGTTTGTTGGAGCCATAGGAATTCCGTTTAATCAAGATGAAAGTAATTTAGATATATTATCTAAATTGTTAAATCCGTCTATAAATATTTTACATCAAAATTCAAATAATTCTGTGAATTGGGAGGAATTTGTGACAAATGCAAGTTTTTCTCTCAGTATAGCTTTTGTAGGAATATTTTTAGCGACTTTCTTATATAAGCCTATTTATTCATCTTTACAAAATTTAAACTTACTTAATTCAGTTGTTAAAAGAACTCCTAATAGAGTTCTGCGGGACAAAATAATAAATGGGATATATGATTGGTCATATAATCGTGGTTATATAGATGCTTTGTATACAAATCTTTAATTGAGGGTATAAGAGGATTAGCGGAACTAACTCATTTTTTTGATAGACGAGTAATTGATGGAATTACAAATGGGTTCGGTCTTGCGAGTTTCTTTTTAGGAGAAGGTATCAAATATGTAGGGGGGGTCGCATTTCTTCTTATCTCTTATTGTATTTAGTTTTTGTATTAATTTTTTTATTAATTTATTTTAATTTTCATTTTTTGAATTTTACAAAATAAAATCTCTTTTTGTTTTTTTTTTTTTTTTTCAAACCATAATAAATATTTATCTTCTTTAAATATTTCTAACTTTGAATTCTCTTTATTCCCATCCAGATAAGAAGTTTTATAAACTGGGTTATCTTTATAGAATGTCTCTTTAAAGTTGAATTCATCCCCCTTTCCATTTACTCGGATCTCTTCCCTTTCATCGATTTTGTCCGGATCCTCCTTTTCTTCCGAAAAAAGGGAAGGAGAAGGATCTTCTTCGGTGGATCCCTCTTGTTCCCGTTTAGTCCCCTTCGTTTCGAAAGTTCTTTCTATTTCTACATCTCTTTCTTCCTCACTTTCCCCCCTTTCTTCGTTTCTGAGGTTTCTTTCAGTTTTTTAGTAACAATGGGTGACGGTATTCTGCCTAAATAGTAAACACAGGTAATAAATA
>NW_022204400.1:127500-132500 GCF_007655135.1 Punica granatum | reverse complement strand
ATTTACTTGATCTTTTTCTATCCATCTTATATCAAATTATATTAAAAAAAATAGATTTTTTGTCATTATATAACATGGTATGCTATGGTAACAATAATAAATGAATAGAGTAAAACAAAAAAGGGGGGGGAATAGTAGAAAAAAAGTTATACAAAGCTATATATGAATCACCCCCACCCTCTTCTCTCTCTTTTTTTGTATTTATTTCATTAATTGACTTTCGTTTGATTAAAATGAAATTCTGTAAAAACCCCCGCCTTCTTTAAAATATCATAAACAGTTTCTGTAGGTTGAGCGCCTTTTTCAAGAAAATATAGAATACCAGGAATATTCAAATAGGTTTGATTTTTTATCGGATCATAAAAACCCACTTTCCGAAGATCTCTTCCTTCTCTTCGAGATCGAACATCAATTGCAACGATTCGATAAAGGGCTCATTGGGATAGATGTAGATGAACTATAACCCCCCCTAGAAACGTATACGAAGTTTTCTCCTCATACGGCTCGAGAATTTGGAAGTTAGATCTATGTATAGAATTAGAATGGTAAGTAGATCCATAACATCATCAAATCAATTAGACTATGGATTATTTAATCCTTTTTTATTCCTCTTTATCAAAAAAAATTATTTGTATTCTCATAACTCAAGTTGGATAACTATGAAATAGTTCAAAAGAAAAGCCGTAGGCATTTCATTTTTTGAGTGGTCTCTAACCCCTTTTTGTTTGTCTCGTTTAGAATATATTTGGCTTCTTTATCCTTTATCTAGTTGTCGAGACAATTGAAAAAGGGTATTTCCTTGTTCCAAAATACTTTATCTTTGCCTGGAATCATTGGGTTTAGACATTACTTCGGTGAATTTTAATCATTTCAAAATGACAGCAACATGTCCCTTTTTATGATTTCTTTCTATCAAAAAATCATACGAACGGTCGATTCCCGCATGATACACTTTTGATCAAAAGAGTTTCACTAATTCCAACAAATTTTCCTTTTTTTTATTTGAAACTTGTTCGAATTGGATCCTTTCGATTTCTACTAGATCGAAAATATACTTACGAAGTTGTTCCAACTTATTAATTGGCACTAACCTTAGATCTTTGCCCCTGAGAAATGAATCAATACTTTCTACTCGAGCTACATCATATACTGTTAACATTAAACCCCAACAAAAAATAGGGGTTCTAATGGAACAGAACAAAGGATGTCGAGCCAAGAGCACCTTCATTTCTATAGAATAGAAAATGGTGGTTGTAAGAATCCACAACTGATCATGTCTGTCAAGTCGCACGTTGCTTTTTACCACATCGTTTTAAACGAAGTTTTACCATAACATTTCTCTAGTTTGGAACTGATATGTAATTGATTCAATTATGGAATCATGAATAGTCATTTGTTCGATCGTTTCATAGAAATCTATATTTTTCTTCTTTTATATGAATTGGTGCTTTCTAAAGTAAAGAAATCTTATCAAGAATTAAATTTCAATGCAATATTTTTATTTTCTTTATTAATTATTAATTTATACATAATTTCTCAATATTACGAATAAAAAGTTCTTTTTATTAAATCTACATTCCATCTTCAAGTAACCTAATAGGATATATTCAACAATCTCAGACGTCTTCGAGTATCAAATAGTCAGAAGAAATGATTCAAATAGTTATTTAATTGAAAAACCCTACCTCATACCAATATCACTATTTGAATAAAGTTTTACTAAGGATCATATTTGAGCATCATAAATAAATCCATGATTCAAAAAATATAGATTGAAAGAATCGAATTTCTTTTTTTCATAGAGTGAGAGTGGATAAAGGGGGTTGATGGAAAGGAAGATTTAGGCTCTTTTCTTTCATTTCAGACTGAAAACGAAAATCAAAAATTGAAAGAAAAAAAAAAGAAATTTACTCTATCTATCAGATAGACTGAACAATTGTCATTGGACTTAATTAGGAATATTCTCTTTTGAATATTTCAAATTAACGAATCAAAAATCTTTTTCAAAAAACCTTATCAACGAAATAGAACGATAATAAAATAAAATAAGAAATTCAGCATTTCCTCATTTTTTGCGTAGTTACTTTCCCTGGAGGTTCAATAATTTTTATTTAAAGCAAGGGGAATAGAATAGTGTGTATGAACCCCCCGGTCTCTATTATTACATCAATTTCGAATTATTTATTCGAGCCAAATGAAATACGAGATGAAATATTTAAAAACCAGGTTCAAAGAAAATACATGTGTTACCTATGTAACTTGATGATTTGCTAATCAGATTTCTACAGACACTGCTATTGAAATTGATATCTTACATTGTCGATTAACTCTTATTAGCATATGGCTATAGTTCGAAATAACTAACTCAAATTCAAATAGGAATGTTCTAAGGGAATGGATATACCATGAAAGGTACATTCAATCCCCTATTTTACCCCTTTTTTTTATTTACTTTATTTCAAATTCTTGTGATCTATGTTCCTACCTTACCTAGATCATAACTCGATATAACTCCATCTGTATGTATTTGAACTCAATTTGAGAAAAAAATATGATTCAGAGAAAAATAGAATGATTAAAAATCCGAAACAAGAATCACATTCTATCCATTCAATATTCTACTTTTAAAGATAAAGAGAAATTAGTTCAAAAAGACAATCTTTCATTTCATTAGTCTAACAATGTCTATTTATATAGAAATTATAGGTATTTCCTGGGACGGAAGGATTCGAACCTCCGAATACCGGGACCAAAACCCGTTGCCTTACCACTTGGCCACGCCCCATTTAGATTTCTATTCGATACTACTTACTATACTAAAGACTAGTATCGGTATTGGTTATTCGTCAATTCCAGTCCAAATATCTATGGACTCTATTGTTCCTGGGATTTTGGCACATGTAGATATAGAATTATCTATAGAATAAAACTGAATTTATTGATCATTACATATAATTCAATTAAGATATTGTATGAAAGGATGATTTCTTCAATTCGCAAAAGAAAATAGAAAAATTTTTGATTAGGCGAGTTCAAGTTCAAAAAAAAGGATTTTTTTTGATCTACCTTACTTTCGTCATTTTTACCGTATATCAATTATCAATAATAATATATTATTATATTAAATCAATCAAAATTTATCTCCAAGTCAAAAAAAAATGTTTGTTATGCTTAATATCTTTAGTTTGATCTGTCTTACTTCCGCCCTTTATTCGAGTAGTTTTTTCTTAGCCAAATTACCTGAGGCCTACGCTTTTTTGAGCCCAATCGTAGATTTTATGCCAGTAATACCCCTTCTCTTTTTTCTCTTAGCCTTTGTTTGGCAAGCTGCTGTAAGTTTTCGATGAAATTTTTAATACTGTCCTAGACATGATTTATTCGCGAAAAAAATTCTAACAATGGATGATAAGATCAGATAAGTCTTACAGTATAGTATGAACTCTCGATTTAACTAATTCTTAGAGAGCTTAGAGAAATCTGAATCACCCCATTTCCTCATTCTGATTCCTTTTCATTTATTGAATAATCCTATTCCTATTAACGGCCCCGCGGAGGTAGGAAAGACATTTTTGGGAATGAAAGAGGTGACTTTTATTCCAAATGAATTTCTGAAAATTCTTTTTTATTTCATTTCTAGAAACCCTTTCATTTATTGGTGTCAAAATAGGATATGTGGTATAAAAATGGAGAATCTATTCTCTTTTTTTTTTCAAAAAAAAAATGATCTTGGAGATTGTGTAATGCTTACTCTCAAACTCTTTGTTTACACAGTAGTGATATTCTTTGTTTCGCTGTTCATCTTCGGATTCCTATCTAATGATCCAGGACGTAATCCTGGGCGTGAAGAATAAAAAAAGAGGCCTTTCCTTTTACTTGCTTAATTTTTCAATGTTCTTAGGATTTTATCTATTGTACATCTTTAATTAACTAAAAAAAAAAGGGGGGAGTTCGAAGAATTGGAACTTGAAAGATAAATAAAATACCGAGTCCTCAACGGAAACGGAAAGAGAGGGATTCGAACCCTCGGTACGAAAAGCTCGTACAACGGATTAGCAATCCGACGCTTTAGTCCACTCAGCCATCTCTCCGAATTGAAAAAGGATAATTACTATGTTACATAGTTCCATTACACAAAATGGAAGGCTTGAAAAAATCCCTTATTTATCTATTTTAGATATATTATTTTACTATTATATTATTTTACTATTTAGATAGTATTTTACTATATTGATATATACAACTTTAATATATACAACTTTGATAAGCAATCTTATTTAGATAAAGAAAGGGCTCAAAAGAGATATTTCGAATAAAAAAAAAGAATACCGAAAGAGTTTTTTTATTTTCTTTTCGCGGCCTGGCCTGGTCAGTACCTAGCCGGGCCTTTTTTGTTTTTGTTCCAAATCAAATCGTAGATAAAATGATTTTGCTTTATTTGAAATATAAAATACTTGGCTTGCTATTGAAACAACAATCAGAAGACGGACTATTTCCATATCTATGATATAGAATCAAAGTTTCATTTCTTATTATATTACTTATATTACTTATATTACTTTATTAATAATTAAAGTTATTCTTTCTTTTTTAATACTCTTTTCTTATTTTGATTACGTCGGATTTCCTTGTTCGACAAAAAGTTCATTTCTATACAATAATCGCATTGTAGCGGGTATAGTTTAGTGGTAAAAGTGTGATTCGTTTTATTAATCCCTTATATAGTTAAGGGGTCCCTCGGTTTGATTCCTATTCCGAGCAGAAACTTTATTTCTTAAAAGGATTAAATCCTTTACCTCGCAATGAAAGATTCGAGGAAGAATATACATTCTCGTGATTTGTATCCAAGGGTCAAGTATAAATTGAAAAATTGGATTATTAAATTAATTGCGAAACATAATTTTTGTTTGAATTGGATCAATACTTCCACTTCCAATTAACTAAGTATGAATAAAAAATCCATGGATAAAGATAGAAAAGTTTATTTCTAATCGTAACTAAAT
>NW_022204400.1:115000-122500 GCF_007655135.1 Punica granatum | reverse complement strand
TCTTTTATTCTATTCATTCAATTCACAGTTCCAGACGAAAGTAAAAGACTTCTATTTGATATTTGAATCCCCATCTAAATTCATAGTAGTAGGGCGGATTAGATATATCTTTAGTTCATAGATAACTAGTCAATATCTAATATCACATATACATGTCTTTCTTCCATAACGGAAACCGACTATTCGTATCTTCGATTCAAATCGGATTCTAGAATCATTTTGGAAACGTCCAAGAGTTGGATTCTAGCCATTAGATTCCATATACCCAGTTTTGACCCGCCTTTACTAACCAATTCATTTTTTATGAATTTCGTTTTTTCAATTCTTATTCTTCTTTTCCTTTTATTTATCATTATCCCACATGTATACAATCTACATGTACGAATTCGTTAGGCCAAATTATTGCATAGAAATATCAGTATTTGAGTGATTAAAAGGTTCATTCCATTTTTTATTTCTATTTTTTTATTTAATATTATTTATCCCTATTTTCTATTAATATTTTCTTTTGTTCAATTGAACAAAAGAAAATATTAATAGAAAATCTTGATTAGAGGTAGGTATTATATAAATTAAATGGGCCAAACAATAATTTTAGGAAAAAGATCTTTATCTCTTTCCTTTTTTTTCTTTTACAATTCGCTAAATAGCGTAATCTTTTTTCCTATTACTGTAGATCATATATACCGTATTTTTATATTTCCTAAGTCGATTATCTTGGCCTAAGCTAAAAAACGACTGACTATTTCGAAACTCGTCAATGATGACCCTCCATGGATTCGCCTATATAAGCCGCGGCTAAGGTTGCAAAAATAAGAGCTTGAATACCACTCGTAAATAATCCAAGGAACATGACAGGTATAGGAACCACTAAAGGTACTAAAGAAACAAGAACAACAACTACCAATTCATCGGCTAATATATTTCCGAAAAGTCGAAAACTAAGTGATAAAGGTTTTGTGAAATCTTCTAAGATGTTAATGGGTAAAAGAATGGGAGTTGGTTGTATGTATTTACTGAAATAACTTAATCCTTTTTTGCTAAGACCTGCATAGAAATAGGCTACTGACGTGAGTAAAGCTAAAGCAACGGTAGTATTTATATCATTCGTAGGTGCAGCTAATTCCCCATGAGGTAACTGTATGATTTTCCATGGTAAAAGAGCCCCTGACCAATTAGAAACAAAAATAAATAGAAACATAGTTCCAATAAAAGGAACCCACGGACCATATTCTTCTCCAATCTGGGTTTTGCTAACGTCTCGAATGAATTCAAGGACATATTCGAAGAAATTCTGACCGGCATTTGGAATGGTTTGTGGATTCCGAACAGCTATACTAGCTGAACCTAATAAGATAGCAATAACAACCCAAGAAGTTATAAGTACTTGGCCGTGGACTTGAAAACCTCCTATTTGCCAATAGAAATGTTGGCCTACTTCCACACCAGATATATCGTATAACCCTTTTAGTGTGTTGGTGGAACATGATAGAACATTCATATTGCCCTCTGACAGAAATAGAACTTGAAAGGGAATTATTTTGATTCAACCATCTCTTTTTCCACTTGATTAGTTGAATTTTCTATTTTGGATACTAACTAATCACAAAATATCCCCAGTAATTTTTATTTCTTTTATGCGATTCAAGAGTAGTAACCGATTCCATAAATCTATGGAGTTCAAAAAAGAATTTATTTATCTTATTATTAATCAAGGATTTCGTATATAGCTAGAACGACCCTCACAAATTGAGAATACTAATTTGTTAAGAATTAATCGGATTGAAGCTATAGCGTCATCATTTGCTGGAATCGAAATATCTGCAAGATCCGGGTCACAGTTTGTATCAATTAAACAAATTGTTGGAATTCCCAAAGTGATACATTCTCGAAGAGCCGTATATTCTTCTTGCTGATCAACAATAATTACAATATCGGGCAAGCCTGTCATATATTTAATCCCGCCCAGATATGTTTGCAAGTGAGATAATTGTCTCTTCGACATAGCTGCGTCTCTTTTTGGAAGACGGTTGAGTTTCCCCGTCTTTTGTTCCGTTCTCAAGTCCCTGAACTTATGAAGTCTCGTTTCTGTAGTGGACCAATTCGTTAACATACCACCGAGCCACTTTTTATTAACATAATGACACCTAGCCTTTATTGCAGCCCGTGCTACTAAATCAGCTGCTTTATTTTTGGTACCAACAATTAAAAACTGTTTTCCACGACTTGCTGCATCAAAAACTAAATCACAAGCTTCTGATAAAAAACGAGCAGTTTTTGTAAGATTTGTAATATGAATACCTTTACGCTTTGCAGAAATATAAGGTGCCATCCTAGGATTCCATTTCCTAGTACCATGACCAAAATGAACTCCTGCTTCCATCATCTCTTCTAAATTGATGTTCCAATATCTTCTTGTCATTTCTCCCCCCATTTCCTTCTTTTTTTTTTTCAAAAAAAGCGACGAGGTGCCCTGAACTAAATAATTGTTCCGATGGAACCTTTTCTTCTACCGGAGATTGGCCGTGTCTGTCGATATACGATCCAAATCGCTACCCTCTATTCGTTATTATCTTTATTTTCAGGACAACATCAAATGACCCAGAGAGTTTTTTTTATTAAAAAAGTATTAATCCACCTTTAGGAATTATTAAATCCTCTAAATGATTGTTCTGGTGTTTCATGGAAATTCTTTGAAATGCAAGAATCAAATAATTCTCTGTGGTGGAACAAAATATCTTTGATTTCGCCCTCGAAAAAATTATTATTTTTTATTTCCAAAGGAATATTCTTATGTTGCCTTGAACGGTGCGCTAATCCTTTGAATCCGGTACCAACGGGTATCATCCCTCCTATAACAACGTTCTCTTTTAGGCCTTTCAACCAATCGATCCGACCCCGGAGAGCAGCTTTGGCTAAAACTCGAGCAGTTTCTTGAAAACTCGCTTCAGATATGAAACTTTGAGTATTCAAAGATGTTCTTGTTATTCCCAATAAGACGGCCCTGTAACAGATCGATTCTTCCAAAGCGCGCCCCGTTCGTTCCGCTCGCAACAATCCAATTAGTTCTCCAGGTAAAAAAACATTAGACATTCCATCCTCGGAAACTAAGACTTTTGATGTTATTTGGCGTACAATAATTTCTATGTGCCTATTATGGATTTGTACCCCTTGGGATCGATAAACCTTTTGGATCTTATTAACCAAAGATATACGACTTTGCACTATAGTTAGCTCAGCACCAATCAAGAATCCCCAAGGAATTCCAAGAATTCTTGTTATATGCTCGTTCCAACCCTCAACTCTTTTTGCTAGGTTCATTGATATTGAATCAATTGAACGCACTTCTAACACTTGTTCCACCTTTGGAAGACCCTGCGTTATATCGCCGGATCTCGATTTTTCATATATAAATGTAACTAATGTATCTCCTTCGTAAAGGATTTCTCCATAATGGCCATGAACAGTTGCTCCTGGAGTGGCTAAATAAGGCTTAGCGGATCTTATTACTACAGAGTCAAGTTGAACAATCAAAACTTGACCCGATTTTAAGTATGGTCCATTTTTGGCTATACATACATTTTCACAAATAAACTGTCCAAGACTGATTATTGGAGATGTTTCTTCACAATAATTATCATAATTATTGTAAGGGAGAAAATACCAATTCAAATTGAATGAATTCAAAACGATGTTACTGCATGGATCAGGATTATAAATCCTCCCATTTTCATCCATTAAATAATATTTAAGTGCTTGAAAGGTCTGTTTTAAATTTTCAAGTTGCAAATATTTAGTTACTAAAACCTGATTATGAGTTATTAAATCGTAAAATGAATAAAAATTCACAATTTGAAGGACTGTTCCTAAAGGGCCAATCGAATTCCTAATTTGAATTATAGGATCTTTTTTAATTGATTCTTTTATCACATTGTGATATTTTGCATCATTGAATGGACCCATTTGAAAACAATTAGATGATGACAAAATTATCAAAGATGGGCATTCCTTATTTTTATTTAACAAAGTGCGAATAGTTCCGTGATTTTGGCTAGGTGATTGTTGAATCTTTGTCTTGGAATAAATAGAATAAAAAGGATTGATATGGGTGTGATCTGACACATTATCAAAGATCAATCCTGAGCCTGACGGATCATTCCTTTTTCTGAGATACAAAATAGGGGATTTCACTAAGTCGATTCTTAGAAAATCTCGAATCAGGCCATTTGTACTTACTTCAACAAAGGAAGCACGGGCCTCTTGGATAGAAGAACTTTTTTCGTCTTCGTCCCAATTCAAAATTAAACAAGTTCGAACTAATTGAATACTTGTGCCAGAAATTCCCCGAATTGGTTTTCCATTTCCGTAAACAATATAATTGACAACTCGAAGTTGCATATTATCCTTTTCTTGGAACAAATCCGGGGGAAAGAGTGTTGCTAAATTTATACCGTCCCCTATTTCATATGTTACTACGGGTCGAACTAAAACAAAATACTTTTTCTTAGTAGATGTGATCCTTTGGACATAGATCCAATTTTTCAATTTTTTTGATTCCTTAGAATTTGTTTTTCCTGTTCCTGGTGGTATCAAGATGCCACTGTGTCGGGATATCTTATCCGTTTCTCCAGGAAAATGGATATCTCCCGAAAAGATTTTCACTTCAATCCTTTTTTTTTTTCTCTCCACTCGGACTAATCCGCCCACTCGGCTTCTTGTATTTAAAGTGATTCGTGTATCTACTCCAATCAAACTATTGTGCCGTACCATTATCGAAGAAGATTCAGGTAAAATATGTACTTCTTCGGGAATGAAAAAAAATCGATCTATTTTCATTTGGTATTTTTGCTTAAATTCTTTGATTCCTCGATACTCAATCAAATCCTCTTTTTTAACCATTGAATGCATCCCTATAGTCCCATATTTAGTAATTCCCGAACTCTTTCTTCTGTATCGAGGATCATCGAAATAAGCAAGAATACTATTTCTACGGAAAATACCCTTTATGGGTAGTTCAATCGATATACCCGAATGAGGCATTAGTTCTTTCTCTCGTTCTTGAATCGATTGGAATGGAATGACAAATCTATTTCTTCGCCTTTTTGCCAATAAATCAGAATTCTCGTGGAGGATAGCAGGATATGTGAGATTACAATGACCAGTACATATGATTCGATTAATTTCTGAATAATCCGGACTCCTATCTTCTTTTTTTTTACCAGAAAAATCAGAACTACACAATTTCGATCTGATTTGATCATTATTCACTGAGAGACTAGAAAGATATCTTCGTTTGACAGAAAGAGACCGAAGATTTATTTGATCTTGATCCTTGTGGAGTGAAAAGGGGACTCCATTGGATCTGCACGAACCTCCCGATAATATCCATAAATGACTTGTTTTTGGTAAAAGATGGACATTGCTATATGTAAATTCAGGCGCATGGTCCACATCGGTACTCCAGTGCATTTCTCCCTCTGAGTCAGAATAAATATGTTTTCGAACCCTTTCTTTAAAATTTAAAGTATCTGTTCCCGCGCGAATCTCAGCAATCACTTGTTCTGATTCTACATATTGATTATTTTGAACCAAAAGAAAACTTTTTGGTGGAATAGTCACGTTATGTATAATATCTTCACTCTCAATAGTTACATCCAAGTCTATAGAACATAGAAAGGCGGGATGCCCATGACGCGTACGTGTGGGATGAACCAAATGCTCATTGAATTTGATTTTTCCATTAGAGGGGGCTCGTACATGTCCTGCAGTGCCACCTGTGAACACTCCACCCGTATGAAAAGTTCTTAATGTTAGTTGAGTCCCTGGTTCTCCAATAGATTGACCCGCAATAATACCGACAGCTTCTCCCAATTCGACCAGGTCACCATGAGTAGGACTCCTACCATAACATAATCGACAGATCCAAGATGGACTCCTACAAGTAAAGGGGGTTCGGATAGATATTGGTTGTGTTCGAAAGGTTATGAATCGATTGACAAGTCCAATTCCAATATCTTGGTTTCGAATGGCAATGCATCGTGAGCCCATATATATATCGTCCGCTAATACACGACCAATTAATGTTTGAATAAAAATTCGTTCCGGCATCATCCCATTTCGAGGACTCACAGAAATCCCTCGGATGGTCCCACAATCTGTTCTACGTACAACAATGTGTTGAACTACTTCAACAAGTCTGCGCGTAAGATATCCAGCATCTGATGTTCGGACAGCAGTATCCACAACTCCTTTGCGGGCTCCGTAGCAAGAAATGATATATTCTGTTAACGACAGTCCTTCGCGTAAATTGCTTTGAATAGGTAAATCAATCATTTGTCCTTGAGGATCCGACATTAATCCTCTCATACCTACTAATTGGTGTACTTGAGATGCATTTCCTCTGGCTCCCGAAAAAGACATTATATGGACTGGATTAAAAGGGTCGGTCATCCTAAAATTAGGATTCATTTCTTGTCGCAAATATTCACTTGTAGCATACCATACCTCAATGGATTGGCGTAATTTTTCTACTGCGTGTACATTCCCATAATGATGGTGTTTTTCCAAAGTCAAACTTTGTTGTTCAGCATCTCGTACTAACCATCCTTTAGAGGGTATCGTTAAAAGATCATCAATCCCTAATGAAATGGATGTAGCAGTGGCTTGCTGGAAACCCAGAGTCTTTACTTGATCCAGAATGTGTGATGTATATGCCATTCCGAAGTGATCTATTAATCTGCTAATAAGTCTTTTAATGGCAGTTCCATCTATTACTTTATTGTGAAAGACTAGATTGACTCGTTCTGCCATAAGTACCTCCATATTCTGCTGAGTGGGATTCGACAATGAGTTTGAGTCAATGATTGGAAAACTTCCTTTTCTCGATCTTAATTCGCATAGAAATTCAGGAACTAGGGTCCCAGTTGAACCGGAAAGACCCGAATTCACACCGGTGTCATAGAATTACTTAACTTCCATATGATTAGGTACTATATGAGCAGGCTCGACAAAACCCTTGTATAGCTTCTTCAATTTCTCGAAAAAGAGAAATATGACCGACAGTTGTTCGAATGTATATACAAAGAATTTCTTTTTTTACACTTCTTACTATTAGATAGTGCTCATAAATCTCATGATAGGTACCCAAAGATTCATAGTGAACCTCGATGGGAACTTCTCTTGAAGCAATAACGCGTTGATCTAGTCGCCACCGAAGCCACAAAGGACTATCTAAATTGATTCTTTTCTGTCGATAAGCCCCAATTGCATCATACGAATTACAAAAAAAGGGTTCTTTTTTTTTCCAGTTATTATCATAAATTCTTTCTTTTTGATAGTTTCTGCGATTCCATGGATTATACCTATTTGTACAAATACCTCGGCGATTCCCACTCGTTAATATGTATAGACCAATAAGCATATCTTGGGTTGGGACGGCAATGGGATCCCCAATAGCTGGAGACAAGAGATTCATATGAGAAAACATAAGTAAACGAGCCT
>NW_022204400.1:102500-110000 GCF_007655135.1 Punica granatum | reverse complement strand
AGCCCAGATCCTTGCTTTTCTATCAATCTCTAATTCTAATCTTCCCCCCCAATCTGATATTATGGTGCCCGTATAGACCGAAATTCCGTTATGGTCCAATTCTGACCGGTAATAGATACCGGGACTTTGTAATACTTGATTGATCACAATTCTGTATATTCCATTTACTATAGAAGTTCCCAGGGAATTCATTAAAGGAATCTTTCCAATAAAAATAGTTTGTTCTTGCATATCCCTACTGGTTTTCCAAATTAATCCCGCGGATACATATAATTCAGAAGAATATGTGAGTAATTCATATACAGCATCTCTTTCTTTTATCAAAGGTTCTACCAATTGATATGTTTCCACAAATAATTGAAATTCAATTTCTTGATCTGTATCTTCAATTTTTGGAAACTTATAAAGTTCTTCTGTTAAGCCCTGATCAATGAATCTACAAAATCCTTCAAATTGTATCTGATTAAAACCAGGTATTGTAGACATACCCTCATTTCCATCCCCGAGCATTTTGAATTTCCTATTAATCGAAAAAATTCCATTATTGACCCATTTTTCATTAAATCATATGGATTGATCTAGCAATGATGGAATTTCTATTGTGTTTACTGAATCACATGAAATTTTAACCAACTCCATATATGTAATGTATAAAATGCATCTGAACGGAGGAAAAAAGAGAATTTTATACTCAAATTTGAATTTGTAACAGATACAAATGGAAAGGAATTGATAAATGCCACTTAGACTTATGGACTTTTGTCTAGAATCTCAAAAAAAGTGATTCAATTTCTACCATTTTTATGATATTACATATTCCAATCCTATTGGATACCAAAAAAATAAATGGATTCAGGATTTGATCTGTTCGATAAGATAAAGACATAATAACCATCAACTCTCTATTTTTGTTTGATGTTTTTTGAGCACTTAACCTTTTCGTGGATTCTATCCATTGTTCAACAAACAACAAAGAATTCTCATAAAAGAAAGATCTTTTTACCTATTTTTTTTTTAGTAGAATACGATTGAAGTGCATAACATAATAAGAGGACTTGTATTTATTAAACATGTGTAGATAACTATCTATATTGATTTCCTCCCTTATTTGAGTTCTATTCGGGAAAGCACTATATAAAAATTTAGATTTTCTATTCAATCTATTCAATGAAAAATTGAAGGACTACAATTAATTTCCTGAGAATTGCCTATAGGCATCATATATAGATAGGATACCCATTCATTTGTAGAACAATTTATGTTCTGGGGTTTACATATACTTCTATTTGCTGTTATAATTGAAATTGGAAAGGATTTTTTTTATTGAAAAGCATCAATCTTTCAAAGACAACTTTCGATTCAAATCCAAAAATCATTTATGAATTTACAGTCACATTTAATAGTTAATGGTTCCAATTTGTCTCGAATTTTTGATTTTGTGACTGAAAAACCACATTTTGTTTTTCAATATAAAAGAGAGGGAAAGTTTTTAGATAGAAGATGAAAGTACAATAAAAAAAAAGAAGTTTAGCAATTCCTCCACCCCAAGCAAAGGTAGAATATTTTCATCTATTTCGTATGGTGTCATTTTGGCGACATGGCCGAGCGGTAAGGCGGGGGACTGCAAATCCTTTTTCCCCAGTTCAAATCCGGGTGTCGCCTGATTAACAAAAAACTCGAAATCCCTTATTTTTTTGATTTTACTGATATAACTCGCTGAATTTTTCCTGAGCAGAAGCAAACGGAGGAAGGGGACTCTTGATACTTGCTCGATTCTAAACATCTGGAAGTTCGGTTCTCTAGAGCTAAAGTGCTGTAAATCCTTGCCTCTAGGATTCAAGGATATAGTAGTCGAAGGACTTTTATATAAAGATTTACCAATTCCCTTCCACTACTAATGTAATGGAGTGTTTTAATTACTAGGTTTTGAATTAAATTGGATAGTCCGACGAAAAATCTAATTAGTGGTTGTGGAAAGGGCTGAAGATGCTTTCTATACAGACTCACGGCAGTCTCTAAGTATTGAGGCATTCAATAACTATTTAATTCGATGGAAAATTGGTTTTTCTATATCAAATGCAAAAATCAATTCTTTATTTTCAATAAACCCTAGTCAAGAATGGAATAGGCGGTCCTCCGATTCTTTCACAGAAACAACCTTTAGACAGTAAGGATTCGATCAAATGGGAAATATTAGATCAAATCGGAAATAAAGGTATGTGATAGATAATGATTGATCTATCTTGATTCGATATTTTTAGCCCTTAAATCTTAATTAAGATTAAGCACAAGAAAAGAAAGACTAGGTCTTATTTTTCCTACATCTTATTCCTACATCTTAGGAAGATTCGATTCCCTTGATACTTCCAAAGGGGTCACTGCCTATTTTGCTTGTGGTTAGCCTTTTCCGATTCTACTAGAAAAATCATATCCTCTAAGAACTTGTTAGAAGCGAATTTATTGGATTCTTTCATCAACGGTGTTGGGTCAGAATCCCTTTTTGACTCTGCGACAGTGATTCCACTATTATTAGTGAACAATAGTGGAATAATTCCTTCATAGATATAGATATAGGGGACATAAATTACATGGATATAGTAAGTCTTGCTTGGGCTGCGTTAATGGTAGTCTTTACATTTTCCCTTTCACTGGTAGTATGGGGAAGAAGTGGACTCTAGAGGTACTACTAATTGGTTTGAGGAATCAAACCGTATCGATTCTTTTCTAGCTCGTTTTGCAAGTCTTTTTATTTGATTTTTATTTACCTCTTTCTCTTTACTGGTCAAAGAGAAAAAAAGTTCTGTTATGACGTGGATACGCACCTTGTATGGGAAATAAGATATACATAGCGGTTTTTTCAAAGAGAGACTGCGCATAATAAGATCTTACCTTGGGCAAGTCACATATTGCGCACTTACTTTATCTCTTAATCTCTTATTTTTATTTTATTTGAAAAATTGTATTTATGTTATGCTTTGTTGACTCATTTCATATCATGACTCAAGAGTTAAAACTGATGGATTTTAGTCTTTCTTTTCAAAATCTGAAGAAATTCCCAGAGAACCTTTTTGGATCATCCGTTTACTGTTCGATCAATTACTTCTTCGGAATGCTAAAAGAAAATTACTCAATTTTCTTTTATTAATATACGCCCATACCATTTTTCCTCATTGATTCTTTCGATGGATACCGAAATTCCTATTGAAAATAATCTGAAATCTAGGAACTAGAACCGTAATATTAAGAATTGCCTTTCGAGTGATTATTATAGATGAAGCAAAGAAATAGAAGGGTAATGCTATGTACATTACCTATATCAATAGGTATATCAAGAAGATATATATTATGATTTAATCTATATTAAATTAATCCCGTATTTTTATATAGTATATATAGTACAACTTATTACATTACAATAATAGCTAGTATGGTAGAAAGAAATATATGAATCTTTCTACCATACTAGCTCTAGCTATCGGATCTCATAGAATACTATACCGCCGATTCTAGTCCGCTAATTTCATTTAAGATGCGAGATGAAAATCCTTTTTTTTCTTCAACCATTGACTAAGAAAAGAAGTCAAGTTTGATTCAAATTAATCGCCTTGACTGACTGTTTTTACGTATATTATAAGTAAAAACGCAGTAGGAACTAGAATGAAAAGTGCAGTAGCAATAAATGCGAGAATATTTACTTCCATAATCTCATTGTTTTTTTTTATTTGGCAATAACTCGGGATTTAATCCCATAGAGATGATAAATCTTTCGCCCGTCGATTCAATGGGATGAATTACACCTCGATGATATTGAATCGGATCAATATCATGAATAACAATATCTGAGCTATCAAATCAATTCATCGTCGAGAATTGAATAGTATAACATAGGAAGATCTTTTATCCATACCGAATAAAAAATTGGATCCCTGATCCAACCCCTTTCTTTTTCTTTTGTATTTGGATTTCTCCCATTCTTGTTTTTCTATAACCTATCGCCATGGCCTTTCTTATACAATTATTTGTATAAGTATCATTTAACCGCCCTTACATTTCCATTGGTTACAAACAAAACCAAACAAAGAATAGAAGCGAAATAGAGAAGAAGGGGTTAAGTACTTTTTTTAATGATCTAATTTTTGTGGAAAACAAATAAGTATGATAAACATAAGTACAAGTATAAGTATAAGGGATAAAAAAAGATCTAATATTCTATTAAAATCACTATTTTCGAATTTTTCTTTTTGCGAAAGTACCCCTCCTTTTTTTATAAAAAAAAGATTATTCATCCCCCTC
Source organism: Punica granatum (assembly GCF_007655135.1). Lineage (NCBI taxonomy): Eukaryota > Viridiplantae > Streptophyta > Magnoliopsida > Myrtales > Lythraceae > Punica > Punica granatum. The sequence goes on along the minus strand of NW_022204400.1, from coordinate 105,707 downwards.
TCTAAGAGAGGTTGTGATCTTTATTTCATTAATATACTCTTTATTTGGATTCATAATGGGACGCATATATCAAAAGATCAGTGTTCAATTTGAATGAGATAGATTGTTTCAAATTCAAACTAGTAATTGAAGTTACACAAACTCGGAACCAGAAAAGGAAAAATTTTGAATCTTAAAAGTCAAAGTATTCTAATTATGTTAAATTCATTTTGGATCGTACAAGAAATGAATTCTATTTGTGTATGCGTTACCGGTATATATTATATATATGGTAATTCAAATATATGGTAATCTATTCTCTTACACGCATCGGGAGCAATCGCAAAAGCCAGACCCAGTACGTTATCGGTATCTCTTGGAATCAAAAATATGATGCTACCAATAATTGTAGCAATCCACATACGTCTCTCTACCAGCAATCATTATTGGGTGAGGTAATGGAAATTTTCGTATTTGGTTGATGAGAAATGTCAAACGAAAAATAAAAAAAGAGGAATGTCCCCTGGGAATCAAATTCGCTATTTGTATCCTTTTCCCATTCAAATATAGAAATGAATTAATGTATTTTTTGATTCCGTCGGGACTGACGGGGCTCGAACCCGCAACTTCCGCCTTGACAGGGCGGTGCTCTGACCAATTGAACTACAATCCCAGGGAAATAAGGTGTAGAGTATACATATTCTTATGATTGTATGGAAACCATTGCTATTTAGATTAGAATCGCCGTCTTGTAACTGTAAGAGAGGCGCGAGTGATATATTGCTATCTCTATGGGTGGGTACTTTAGTGAGAGCAACATGGATTACTAGTAATCCATTCGTTATTTCCAAGTCAAGTGGTAATAAATTTTTCAATGAAAAAACGAAAAAAAAAATCGTTTTTTTCTTTACTCTTTTCCTTACACTTTATAAGTAGAAATCCTGATAGGAAATTAGATTGTTAGGAAAATTCTAATTTGTAGGAACAAATAAATAGAACAGAGCAAATAAAGCGGTAGGGATATATGAAAAAATTTTACCTTTTTTTTTTATTCTTTCGTAGCCGGAATTTATGAAGAACAAAGAGTCTATATCATTTGATGGTGGATCCGCGAATTCTTGGGCCGAGCTGGATTTGAACCAGCGTAGACATATTGCCAACGAATTTACAGTCCGTCCCCATTAACCGCTCGGGCATCGACCCAGGAAGAATCAATTCTAGGCTTATTGATAATCCATGATCAACTTCCTTTCGTAGTACCCTACCCCCAGGGGAAGTCGAATCCCCGCTGCCTCCTTGAAAGAGAGATGTCCTGAACCACTAGACGATGGGGGCATACTTGCCCGACCGCCCTCATATTATACTATGCTCATGGTATAGTATGAGCAGTTTTTTGAAATTGTCAATATAATGTAATGGTCTGACTAGACCCGAAAGATCTTTTCGTCTTTCATACCATAATTCCACAAAATTTTTTGATTCGTCATTTTTTCTATTCAGAAATCGTTCATTCTAATCTAATCGCAATTCTATAACAAATAACAAGCATTCTATTCTAGAATCTAGAAATAAATTTTTCTAATTATATAAAATAAAAAAAAAAGAGAATTAAATTATATGTTTAAATAATTATATGTTTAAATTAGATATTTTAGATATTTATATATATAAATCTAGTCTATTTTATTTAATTTATTTAAAAAATTGAAAATGAAATTTCATTTAAATAATTAAAATAATAAATAGAAAATAAAGAAAAATAAAGAACAGTAATACAAAGTATAGGATTCTTTCCGGAAGCGATTGGTCTGTCTCCCAAGGGGGTTAAACTCCAGTTCTTCTCCTTTCAGTCATTGATTATTCACTCCTTACTTAATTTAAGATGAGCTAGAAGTATCTCTATCTCACAGAAATTAACAAACAATAAATTGGGGGAGGGGATCAAAAAATTATCGAAATTTTTTCTTTAATAATTTGTTTGATTCAGAGGACAGGTTGAATCTCTTCATGATATGACATATGATTCGATGAAATATCTTGGATCTATGTCGAATTGGTAGGTAATATCAATCAAATGAATTTCGTTTGAATAGGAGTCAATTAAGGTCGTCCTTGAAACAATTCATTGCATTGATATTGATCAAATCCAATTTTGACCCTATATTCCTTAGGTAAATAAAATTTTTCGTTACTGAATGAGCCACTAGCTATTCTGAGTCTACTGCATATATATAGAGATATAATATATCTATATAGATAGATTTTATCTGCATAGTAGTGACGCATTGAGAAATCCAATCTATCCAATCTAAGGGCCCCTTTAACTCAGTGGTAGAGTAACGCCATGGTAAGGCGTAAGTCATCGGTTCAAATCCGATAAGGGGCTTTTTGTTCATAAAACTTCACTTCATCGGTATTATTCATATTTGAACGGAAAAAAAAATAGGGATATTATTGATATTTGTCATTTTAATAAATTGTTATTAATAAAATAACAAAAAAAGGAACTAATTATATCATTTTTATTATGATAAGTTATCATTATCATGCGTTATAGTATACTCATTATAGTTATAAAAGAAATTTCTATTTCTAAAATAAAGTTGAACAACTTTTTTATTCTAATGAATTTTTATTCTAATGAATAATGATAAGTCGTCTCTTGAATTGTCAAATATTCCTATTTTCTATTATTCCAATCAATCAAATATATTCTAAAAATTAGAAATCAAGAAAAAAAAAGTAAGTAGACCTAACCCATTGAATCATGACTATATCCACTATTCTGATATTCAAATTCGATAGAGATGAAATAGGAACAGTGGGCTTTTTTTATTTCATATTTTTTTGGACTCCGCAAGAATCTGTCGATATTTCCGATTCCATTTTCTTGTTCCTAGGATATTGAAGAGGAGTATTCCCTCTCCTTCCCGAGAAAGGTTTAGTCAAAGTTACAACATAAATAAGAGCCCTTTTTTGAATATCTTTCTTTGATTTGATTCCAGAACACAAGATCAATTTATATATAAGATATCTATCAGATCATGGCTTAATGTACCAATTATTTCCAATTTCCATATGGCTACATACGATATCTTTTTTCCGACAATATGATGATGGAGAATGGATACGATAAAGAGACTTTCATTTAAAGTCTCCTATTATTTAATATTGTATTGAATTTACAAAAAAAATAGGAAATTCAATTCTGCTTTTTTCTGACAGATA
>NW_022204400.1:80000-82500 GCF_007655135.1 Punica granatum | reverse complement strand
ATTTCTTTATTTTATCTGAGATTAGAAAAAAAAAAAATACGGATTTGGTTTAATGAAATACGCGCTTTTGTTTTCAGTTTTATGTTCTGCTCTGAACGACCCCCGTGAGGGGGCTTGTAGGAATGGTTTTTTCAATGAACCGAGTAACCGTAAGTGACCAGTTACAAACAACAAAAAATACAATAATGAGTAAACAAAAACTATCCAATTTTTGTATTTTTATTTTATTAGGGCTATACGGACTCGAACCGTAGACCTTCTCGGTAAAACAGATCAAACTGATTATTATCAAAATGATTCGAACTGTTTCAAAGACCCAACATGCCTTTTTTGCATTGGGCTCTTTCATTAACTGATAGAAATATCAGTTAGTCTGCCATCTTTTTTCTTGCCAATAAGGAGATGGCTCCATGTGCTCTGATTCATTATTTGGATTTCGACTCAGGAGCATTACCAAAGTGTTTCAAAGAAGGGTTATCTTGACGTAGGTCTGCTTCTTGCCGAGATCGGATCAACCTAAGTTAAATGGAGTCTCTATCGCCCTGTTTAAAAAACCAAATATGAAACTTCCTACACCTTAAAGTTCATCGGACGAAAAGATAATTTTTTGAGGCCCTTATACTCACTCATTAATGACTAGCATTGAATAGACTGGGTATTCACCTTATCAATATCTCAAATCAAGGATAGGTTCTATTTGACGCTTAAATGGGCACCAAAATCGGACCGAGAACCTTTTGTCAGGCTATTGTTCTCTTGTTTTGTTCCCTAAACGAAACGTTATGGAGTAAGACATCGATTTCTCAATAAGATCAATTCTTTTGATTCCATGATGGGATGGACTCCTCTGAAAATCATTGGCGCACGTGTAAACGAGGTGCTCTACCAACTGAGCTATAGCCCTTGTGTTTGTGATGTGTTTGTGATACATATTTTATCATATTATGTAGATAATTTCTTGTCAAGATGAATATTACATGATCTAACACATATCTCTTTGATGGGTATTGCTTAGAAGTAATATTGGATTTATAATCCATCAATATATCGATATGATGTGATGAGTTCCTTTTGTTTATCTTTGTGATGATAAATGACCTACTTAACTCAGTGGTTAGAGTATTGCTTTCATACGGCAGGAGTCATTGGTTCAAATCCAATAGTAGGTAGAACTTATTAGATACCAGAATCATGGTATCTAATAAGTTTTTCTGATCACCTTTTTTTATTGATTTTTTAGCTTTTCTTCTATATTTCTATTCATTCTATTCATTTTTGAATTTCAATTCATTGCCTAAGAATCTATCCGATTCCACTTGATTTTTTTTGATTGTATTCAATTTCAATTGGCAAAATAAAAGGGGTGTATAAACAGAGGTTCTGTTTATACAGAAGTTCCTTTGATTATTCGTACACAACAACTAGTTATGAAATCGCATTGATAGCCTCGACTCGTGTCCTAGCTCGTCTAAGAGCTAGATTTGCCTCAATTATTTGTCTCTTACCTTCAGCTTTCCTTAAGTTAGCTTCCGCTAGTTCAAGAATTTGCTGAGCTTCTTGTGGATCAATGTCACTACCCTTTTCCGCGTCATTTACTAAAATAGTGATCTTATTATTGCCTATTCTAGCAAAACCACCCATCAGAGCCATCGTTAACCATTGGCCGTTAAGGCGTATTCTCAAAATACCTATATCGACAGCTGTGGCAATAGGCGCGTGATTTGGTAATACGCCAATTTGTCCACTATTAGTAGATAAAATGATTTCTTTTACTTCTGAATCCCAAACAATTCGATTAGGGGTTAATACACAAAGATTTAAGGTCATTTCTTCGATTTACTCTCCATTTCTAAGTTCGTAGCCTTTGCAGTAGCTTCCTCGATGTTACCTACCAAATAAAAGGCTTGTTCAGGAAGACCATCTAATTCTCCGGAAAGGATCAATTTAAACCCTCTAATGGTTTCTGCTAGACCAACGTATTTCCCCGGGGAACCGGTAAATACTTCTGCGACGAAAAAGGGTTGTGATAAGAAACGCTCAATTTTTCGTGCTCTTGCTACAGTTAAGCGATCCTCTTCGGATAATTCGTCCAACCCAAGGATAGCTATAATGTCTTGAAGTTCTTTGTAACGTTGTAAAGTTTGTTTAACTCTTTGTGCAGTTTCATAATGTTCCTCACCAACGATTCGAGGTTGTAGCATAGTTGATGTTGAATCTAAAGGATCGACTGCTGGATAGATCCCTTTTGCAGCCAATCCTCTTGATAGTACGGTCGTAGCATCTAAATGTGCAAATGTTGTGGCAGGAGCAGGGTCGGTCAAATCGTCCGCAGGTACATAAACTGCTTGAATAGAAGTTATGGATCCCTCTTTGGTAGAAGTAATTCTTTCTTGTAAAGAACCCATTTCGGTACTAAGGGTGGGTTGATAACCCACAGCAGAAGGCATTCTACCCAATAAGGCGGATACTTCGGATCCTGCTTGGACGAAACGGAAGATAT
>NW_022204400.1:57500-75000 GCF_007655135.1 Punica granatum | reverse complement strand
TCCTACTACTGGTGGGGTGACGGCTAGTTTTGGGATGTTGGGGGATATCATTATTGCCGAACCTAATGCCTACATTGCATTCGCTGGTAAAAGAGTAATTGAACAAACATTGAATAAGACAGTACCTGAAGGTTCACAAGCGGCTGAATATTTATTCCATAAGGGCTTATTCGATCCAATCGTACCACGTAATCCTTTAAAGGGTGTTTTGAGTGAGTTATTGAAGCTTCACGCTTTTTTTCCTTTGAATTCAAATTCCATTAAGTAGTAAGTAGCGCCTTAAGTTCAATTATTTTGTTTGGAGTGAACAAATAGTTAGTTTATCGGAATCAAAGTCAAAATCCGAAGAATGTATTTTTTCTTTGGTGACATAAGATTTAATTGTAAATTGTATAAAATAAAGAATCATGTGGACAATTCTTTTTTTTATACCGATATTACTGATTAGTAATCAGGAAACCTCTATCAACAAGATAAAAAAAAAAGAAAATTCTGCCTTATGCGAAATTCAAATTAGGCAAATAAACCGAATTTTCTTTTTCCTTTTTGCTGTGTATGTATATATAATTCAAATATAGAAAATATAGCTATAGAGTATCCTTTCTCTCGAGAAATCTCTAGTTTGGTTAAGAATTCCTCTTGTTGGATCGAATTCTAATGAATCTTTCGAGAATTTCTAATGAAATAAAAATGAAATAAAAATTGGAATTCAAATGATAAGACAAGAATGGATTTTATCATACATATATTTTTCTATTTCATGTAGAAAGATGAATAAGTCTTATTTATTTAATTATACATTCTTTAATTAGACATTCCTTGCATTTCTTTATTATATATATACTCACTTAGATATACTTAGTATAATTATATACGAATTATAATTATTATAAGATATCTTTATAACAGGTACAAATATTACACCGAGGTACCCATTCTATGACAAACTTACCCTCTATTTTTGTGCCTTTAGTAGGCCTAGTATTTCCGGCAATTGCAATGGCTTCTTTATTTCTTCATGTTCAAAAAAACAAGATTGTTTAGATCCGATGGGTCCCAATCTCATCTATTTTTTTTAAGACTTAAATATAGATAACACAGATATCTATTTAATAAAATATGGTGTAACATACGGCTTCTTCCAAACATAAATGAGGGCGCTATTATGTATGCGTAATAATATGATATGGGTAAATGAGTTATGGCTATATTCAAATAGATCGGAATCGAGGCGGATATCTGAAATGTCAAGTCAATGTATCTATATGGATGTAGATATCTATGGGAGATCATATAAAGTGAATGTTATTATTTTAGTCCTAACCGATTTGATCAATTACTCCTAAAGAGTTACATCAGAATGGCGCTAGTTGATGAGAGTTACTTCGGAAATAAATAAAAAAAGGAAAGTAAAATCCATTTGGACTATTTTCTCAATTCCAATAAAATGCAACTGGATCTAGTATGAGTTGGCGATCAGAACATATATGGATAGAACTTATAGTGGGGTCTCGAAAAATAAGTAATTTCTGCTGGGCCTTTATCCTTTTTTTAGGTTCATTAGGATTCGTATTGGTTGGAACTTCCAGTTATCTGGGTCAGAATTTGATATCTTTAGTTGCGTCTCAGGAAATCCATTTTTTCCCACAGGGAATCGTGATGTCTTTCTACGGGATCGCGGGTCTCTTTATTAGTTCCTATTTGTGGTGCACAATTTCGTGGAATGTGGGTAGTGGCTATGATCGATTCGATAGAAAAGAAGGAATAGTGTGTATTTTTCGTTGGGGATTTCCTGGAAAAAATCGTCGTATCTTCCTACGATTCCGTATGAAAGATATTCAGTCCATCAGAATAGAAGTTAAAGAGGGGATTTATGCTCGTCGTATCCTTTATATGGAAATCAAAGGACAGGGGGCCATTCCCTTGACGCGTAGTGATGAGAATTTGACTCCGCGAGAAATTGAGCAAAAAGCTGCCGAATTGGCCTATTTCTTGCGCGTACCAATTGAAGTATTTTGAAATGAACTTGAATTGAAGAATAAATTCTTTCTCAGTGGGAGGGAAAAAATTCAAGAATTCTCTTTTCTTTCTATAGCATAGCTTAAGGTTTTTTTCAAAACGTTCATTCAAGCTAAAGTAGACATATACGGAACGGCCATAAAACGAAACTTTTTTGTCCGCAAAAAATTGTTTTTTTATGTGTATGGAAATCCACTCAACTCAATTCAGTGAAAAACAAGTAACAAATCGAAATAATGGATTCATCTCGTATATCAAAACATTTCGGAATAAAGAATTTCTGTTTTTATTTTCAATATGAATTGATACATTAGATACAGATAGATCATATCTTGTAAATGATCTCTCCTTTCGTTTGTGTTTCTTAATGACCCCATATTGTAGGATTGGATCTCTTATAACGAGAACTTTTCTGTCTTTGTCTTGTTTTTCCACTCATTTTTGATCATGACATCACAATATTCTTCATAAATAGAAATCTCTCTCCATTTTTACTGGAGGGGTAGCTGGCGAATTTTTTTCGAAATATTTTCTATTTTGATAGAAGGGCTTTGGTTCGAAATCCGAATAATATTCATTGAAGTGGTTCTTTCAGAGATTCATCGAAATCGAAAGGACTTCGAATTTTATCAATGGAGGTATCTGAAAACAAGATTTTTTTACTTATTTCTTCATTCGAATTCGAAGGGGGCTCTTATTCTATTTCTGTATTCTTTCTAGATTCAAGGACTAACTGCTGAATCACAAATAAAAATAAAAAACAAATAAAAAATAGGGAATAGATTCATAGGTTAGCTGCTTTGTAATAGAACTTATGGTTGATAGAAAAATCAAATATTAGATCACATAAATTCGACGAATCAGGTGGGTTCATTAACAATTCCAATTTACAGATGAAAAAATGGCAAAAAAAAAGAAATTATTTCTTCCTCTTCTATATCTTACATCTATAGTATTTTTGCCCTGGTGGATCTCTCTCTCATTTAATAAAAGTCTTGAATCTTGGATTACTAATTGGTGGAATACTAGGCAATCTGAAACTTTTTTGACTGATATTCAAGAAAAGAGTATTCTCGAAAAATTCATAGAATTAGAAGAACTCTTACTCTTGGACGAAATGATAAAAGAAGACCCGGAAACAGATCTACAAACGCTTCGTATCGGAATCCACAAAGAAACGATTCAATTGATCAATATGCACAACGAGGATCATATCCATACGATTTTGCACTTATCGACAAATATAATCTGTTTCATTATTTTCAGTGGTTATTCTATTCTGGGTAATGAAGAACTTGTTATTCTTAACTCTTGGGTTCAAGAATTCCTATATAACTTAAGTGACACAATAAAAGCTTTTTCTATTCTTTTATTAACTGATTTATGTATCGGATTCCATTCACCCCATGGTTGGGAACTTATGATTGGCTATGTCTACAAAGATTTTGGATTTGCTCATAACGACCAAATTATATCTGGTCTTGTTTCCACTTTTCCAGTCATTCTAGATACAATTTTTAAATATTGGATCTTTCGTTATTTAAATCGTGTATCTCCATCACTTGTAGTGATTTATCATTCAATGAATGACTGATCCAACTATAATATGTTATATAAGCAAAACATTTAAAGACGTACTTACTCTTTCTACCGAGACGAGGATTTCTCCTATTCCTATATTCCAGTAAAATTATTTCAGTAAATAGCAGAATTGTGGCTAGGGACTATACAAGCGACCTACCTAATTTTATTGTAGAAATTTTCGGGATCAATGATTGGACCATGCAAATTAAAAATACCTTTTCTTGGATAAAGAAAGAGATTACTCGCTCTATTTCCGTATCGCTGATGATATATATCATAACTCGGACATCCATTTCAAATGCATATCCTATTTTTGCACAGCAGGGTTATGAAAATCCACGAGAAGCGACCGGACGGATTGTATGTGCCAATTGCCATTTAGCTAATAAGCCCGTGGAAATTGAGGTCCCACAAGCGGTACTTCCTGATACTGTATTTGAAGCAGTTGTTCGAATTCCTTATGATATGCAAGTGAAACAAGTTCTTGCTAATGGTAAAAAGGGGGGTTTGAATGTGGGGGCTGTTCTTATTTTACCTGAGGGGTTTGAATTAGCCCCCCCCGATCGTATTTCGCCCGAGATGAAAGAAAAGATAGGCAATCTGTCTTTTCAGAACTATCGCCCCACTAAAAAAAATATTCTTGTTATAGGTCCTGTTCCTGGTCAGAAATATAGTGAAATAACCTTTCCTATTCTTTCTCCGGACCCCGCTACTAATAAAGATGTTCACTTTTTAAAATATCCCATATATGTAGGCGGGAATAGAGGAAGGGGCCAGATTTATCCTGACGGGAGCAAGAGTAACAATACAGTTTATAATGCTACAGCGGCCGGTATAGTAAGTAAAATCATACGAAAAGAAAAAGGGGGATATGAAATAACCATAACAGATGCGTCGGATGGACGTCAAGTGGTTGATATTATCCCCCCAGGACCCGAACTTCTTGTTTCAGAGGGCGAATCTATCAAACTTGATCAGCCATTAACGAGTAATCCTAATGTGGGTGGATTTGGCCAAGGGGATGCAGAAATAGTACTTCAAGATCCATTACGTGTCCAAGGCCTTTTGTTCTTCTTGGCATCTGTTATTTTGGCACAAATATTTTTGGTTCTTAAGAAGAAACAGTTTGAGAAGGTTCAATTGTCCGAAATGAATTTCTAGATTCGCAAATTTATCAGCATCGAGTTCCTAAAAAGAATCAAATTCTTGTTGGCAATTATTTGTACCGCATTCCTAGTCATAGTATGTATATTGTGAAGAAGACTATTTGACTTTATTCCTTCTTTGTTTTTTCAAGCCAAATTAAATTGGAGCAGCGTCACTATGTCATTATTGCATTATTGTTTCAATGTCCTAGAATAGAAAATAGAATGGATCAATATTTTTTTAGTCTATTAGACTAAAAAAATAGAAAATTCCACTGGATACTAACCATAAGATTAAGATAAGTAAGTGGAGAATAGAAAGCAAAGGATTCTTTGTCTTCTTAGTCTTCGACACAAGAAGGGAATTTTGCACATTCCTTTCTTGTGTCGACATAATAATGGTTTTTGATCTCGTTCCTCAAAGATTACTATTCTTAAAGATTACTGTTCTCTTCTTTGTTTCGATTTTTTACGTATACATACCAAAAATAGTGAACAAACAAAAAAATAGAGGGAAATCTTTTGAGAAAATAGAACTTATTCAATGAACTTATAAAAAAAATTTCAACCTTGATGAACTACTAAATAGAGTAGGAGTCTATCAGAAAGGATTTTGATAATTTCTGATCTACAGAAATAGATATTGGAATTGTGTCATTCAGGAAAACGAAATCGAGCAATTCCTCCTCTCCTTGCTTCTAACTTTGAAAGTATCAATAGATACTATTCATCAAGTAAGAGATGTTCTAAATTAATTAATGAAGTTTTCAAAAACATTATAAAAACGAAAATGAAATGATGTTTTTTTAAACATCGAGGAAAGTGATCTATTTTATCATTTATATGAATAAAATATTATGAAAGCTTACGCAAGGGGATTCTACCCCTTGCGTAAGCTTTCAGGTCTCCAACTTAGTTCATGGGATTATTAGATTATTACAGGGATGAACCTAACCCGGAGTATGAACCATAAAAGAAAATACCTATTAAACCGATCACAAGAATACCAGTTACAGTACCTATTATCCAAAGAGGAATCCTTCCAGTAGTATCGGCCATTTATCCCGCTTCCCTCCACCATTTCATCAAGTTGTCATGCTAGCGACATAAACAGTCATAGATAATTATGAGATGTGATCCTTCCGAATGGGATAAGATAATTCTTACTATTATTTAGTATTTTACTATTCTCTTTTCTTCTCTTACTTAATTGAAGAAATAATTGGAAAATAAAACAGCAAGTACAAAAATGAGTAATAACCCCCAGTAGAGACTGGTACGATTCAATTCAACATTTTGTTCGTTCGGGTTTGATTGTGTCGTAGCTCTATAATTTATATTAGGTTTATCGTTGGATGAACTGCATTGCTGATATTGACCCCAAAAAAGAAACGGTAGGTACAGCTAGTCCATGAACAGCCAACCATCGCACTGTAAAAATGGGATAGGTTCGATCTATAGTCATTCGGTCCTCCTAAAAAGATCTACTAAATTCATCGAGTTGTTCCAAAGAGTCAAAACGGCCAGTTATTAATGGAATTCCTTGTCGGCTCTCTGTAAAATATTCGTTTGGACGAGGGCTTCCAAACACATCGTACGCTAAACCCGTGCTGACGAATAACCAACCCGCAATGAATAGGGAGGGTATAGTAATGCTATGAATAACCCAGTATCGAATACTGGTAATAATATCAGCAAAAGAACGTTCTCCTGTGCTTCCAGACATGCTGAGCTCCACATATTCTTGTACAATTAAAGGGGTGATCGATTCCGTAAAAGATGATATCAGTAAATGGAAATTCACTGAAGTTCCATCCTTGTGAGATCGTCAATATGGCACCAAGGGTGTTTTTCGAGTATACCGAATCAGTATAGCTATCCTTCTTCTGACACAGCAACGCGGTTTTAATCAGTATTGAAATGAAGTACTAAAGAATTTCTTTATTCTTTTCTTATTGCTTGTTGATGTAGAATCATGTATGTACCATTCAATATCTAATTTATCAAATTTCTGTAGTATAAGATTTCTTTCTCTCCATTATTGGCCTCGGACTAGAAAACTTAAGATAGGATAAAATGTGAATTGACTCCAACGAGTTGCTTTCTAATAATTCATAAAGGAGATTTTTCAATTTCGATAATTTAATTAGATGCGAAATTGAAAAATCTCCTTTTTTTGTAGCTGGAAACTGTAGAAGTTTTTGTTGGAATCTTTTTTTTTCATTTTATTTAAGAGGAATTGGTTATTCGTAGAGTAAGAAGTAAGAATAGTAGATAGTATTAATATAATAAAAAAAAGAGAACAACGACAAAAATAGAATTGGAATAATTAATAGTTGTGATGCACACATTGTTTTGTTGTATTAAATCGAAAGGTTGTTTCTTGAACTAACTACGAAGGTGGGGATTTATGATATAAAAAGACAATTTCTAATAAATATAGAAAAAATGTAGAACTTAGAAAAGAAAGGAAAAAATTATAGTAATTACTAGTCTCAGACTATAGTTGGACGAAAATAAAGATTTGATTTTCGTAATTGATCTGATCCTGCGATACCTTTTCCTTTATTTATATTTACTTTATTTGATTTGTTTTCATTTTTACGCATAAAATAAAATTCAGTAGTAGGTTCATTCACATAATATCTCAAATGAGAGGTATTATAAGGTCACTTTTTATTCTAAAAGAAAAAAAATGGATTCCGATTCGATACGATGATTTTCTAATTTTGTTCCATATGAATTCAAAGAAAGTTTCATTTTTTGAATGACGTTACATGACGCCTTTCTTACTTATTATTATTTTCTATTTTAATATTAGTTTACTCAAGAGTTGTCTAATGAATCCCGCGATTCCGAATCACGGGATGGGTAGATGTTAGAAATGATTAATTGATTTCTTTTTCTACCCCCTCCCTCTCTCTTTTTGTTAATACCGTTTATAATTATTGATGAGTTAACAGCTGTCACGTGAACTTATTCTTTCATTTGAATTGGTATTTTTTCTTAGTATCTTTCAAAACTTGAAACTTAGGAAAGTGCTTTATAAGCATATGTATAAAAAGAACTCATTTAGCTCCTTCATCTTCATGCTTACTATAACTAGTTTTTTCGGTTTTCTACTAGCGGCTTTAACTATAACCTCAGCTTTATTTATTGGTCTGACCAAGATACGACTTATTTGAAATTAATTGAATGAATACAACTCACAAAAAGATTTCTTTTTGTGGTATTCATATATTTTATAGTTCCTTACCGCATCAATTTCGAATTAGTGGTCATTGAGGTTGATGGATAATCCGGATTACTATTTAGGGATAGATATTACCTCTCCTTTTTCCCTTTCAAACAAAACAAATTGAAATGATTGAAGTTTTTCTATTTGGAATTGTCTTAGGTCTAATTCCTATTACTTTAGCTGGATTATTTGTAACTGCATATTTACAATACAGACGTGGTGATCAGTTGGACTTTTGATTAATTAACATCTTTTTTTTGATTGACCTCCTCTTGTTTTTAATTCACGGGAGGTCAAATTCAGATTACTGTTACTGTTCAATTTTTTGAGTGTCATTTTCGGCTTAACCTAACCAAGACCCGAATCACGCTCTGTAGGATTTGAACCTACGACATCGGGTTTTGGAGACCCACGTTCTACCGAACTGAACTAAGAGCGCTTTCTTATCACAATAGATAAGACTATAAAGAAGAGTATTTTGTTTTGTAACCCCAATACATCTTGTATGCATATAGTATCATATACTACATGATATAGTATAAAATGATATACTATAAAAAAAGATTATGTATATGTATGCACGATTTTAATTGATTTCATTACTGCTCAGAGGAGAAGTAATAGGTAGGGATGACAGGATTTGAACCCGTGACATTTTGTACCCAAAACAAACGCGCTACCAAGCTGCGCTACATCCCTTTCAATTGGTCTACAGTGTCATTGTAGAGAATCCTTGTCTTGTTTTTCAAAATCCTCATTTTTTTTCCATTGATATACATACAAGTTATCTTGCCATTTCTTTTTTTTTGGTCTCATATAAGATATAATAATAGTAGAAGGCTTATATATCTAATATATATTCTAATAGATATTATCTAATCTATATTATTAGATATATATTATGAAATATATGAAACCCATCGTAAAAAAAAAACTCAAAAATGAATATTTTTTTGGAATGCTCAGGCAGAAAGGGATGTATTTTTCAGTTTTCAGAAAGGGAAAATCTTATCTACCGAATCGGTGTACATTTCAATTTGAATTAGGAATTCCGTGTACAAATACAAGCGGTCCTTAACTACTTACATATACAGCCGATCATATATGTATTAACATTATACATTACAAAAAAGAATAAAGAAGGAGGATTTTCAATGCGAGATCTAAAAACATATCTTTCCGTGGCACCGGTACTAAGTACTCTATGGTTCGGGGCTTTAGCAGGTCTATTGATAGAGATCAATCGATTATTCCCGGATGCGTTGACATTCCCTTTTTTTTCATTCTAGTTATTGACATGGGAAGGGGTGAAGAAGATTAGAGAGAGAATCAAAAGATCTGTGACTAATCCCTCCCCCTCTTTTCTTTTAGATAAAATAGAATTAGATACAATTAAGTAAAATAAAGAAGGTAAGTAGAATAAAGAAAAGAGAAATAAAAAAGTGGATTCAACCTCGTCGAAATTCGGGTTCTCCAATTCAATTGATAAATAATCTAGTGAAACCGGAAAACGAAATGTGTCTAAGACAAGAATATCATACAAGATAGTAAAATGAAATACTATACTTCGACTTAGAA
Source organism: Punica granatum (assembly GCF_007655135.1). Lineage (NCBI taxonomy): Eukaryota > Viridiplantae > Streptophyta > Magnoliopsida > Myrtales > Lythraceae > Punica > Punica granatum. The sequence goes on along the minus strand of NW_022204400.1, from coordinate 65,436 downwards.
TAGAATTCTATTCTAAATCTAAATAGAGTTCGAAATCATTATTTTACTTAATATTTATTTACTATTACTTATTGGGTTGTGATTGCAACAAAATAATCTTTCATAATTTCGAGTTAGCAACTTCTATTTTTTTTTCCTTCCTTTTTCCCTTTAAATCGGAAAAGCGAAGAGTTGGTTCAATCAAAAACTCATCAAAAACTCAAAGAAAGAAAGGGGGTTCATGGCCAAGGGTAAAGAAGTCCGCGTAACGGTTATTTTAGAATGTACCGATTGTGTTCGAAAGGGAAAGGGTGTTAATAAAGAATCAACGGGCATTTCCAGATATATTACTCAAAAGAATCGACATAATACTCCTAGTCGATTAGAATTGAAAAAATTCTGTCCCTATTGTTACAAACATACGATTCACGGGGAGATAAAGAAATAGATCGAATCAAATCAAGGTGTCTATATGTCACTTTTACAAGGAACATGAAAGGGGACATATTCTATCTATATACCATATTATTATATAGAAATACCTTATTTAATTTAGAAATACCATATTATATTATATAGAATTATATAGATATCGAACAAGATTTCTATAATATAGCTTAAATCTATAATCTATAATAGAATAGAACTTCAAAATAGAACTTTAATTAAAACATTAATATAAAAAAATAAATATAAAAAAATCAAATCCTCTTTTTTAATCCTAAATCATTTTTGATCAGATTGAAATAGGATTTTCGGGATAAGGAATAAACAAACCATGGATAAATCCAAGCGATTCTTTCTTAAATCCAAGCGATCTTTTCGTAGGCGTTTGCCCCCGATCCAATCGGGGGATCGAATTGATTATAGAAACATGAGTTTAATTAGTCGATTTATTAGTGAACAAGGAAAAATATTATCTAGACGGGTAAATAGATTGACCTTAAAACAACAAAGATTAATTACTATTGCTATAAAACAAGCTCGTATTTTATCTTTGTTACCTTTTCTTAATAATGAGAAACAATTTGAAAGAGGCGAGTCGACCGTCAGAACTATTGGTCTTAGAACCAGAAATAAATAACAAATAAGGTTACTCTTCAATTGAATCAAAATTCCAATTTGAACTCAAACACAGATTGATGTTTTGTTCGGAAAAATTCGGGGATCCAGATTGGATTGTCGTATTTATTGTAAGAAAAAAAAACAAGAATGGGGAAGAAGAAATCTTTTTTTATTGAATATTCGGCGTGTTCACTCATTTTATTTTGAGCGACTTTATCATATTCTTTTTATCATATTAATTTCTACTCTACCTTCCCGGAGTTCATTCTCCAGCGAAACTCCATTTCAAATATTGTGTCGGATTCCTTCCAATTTACTTATTTTATGATTTCATTTTATATGATTTCATTGGAAATCATATAAAGACAATTCCTATTTAATATAGCTATTTGTGCAAGTATTTTACGATTCAGAAGCAACTGTCTCTTGTACAGATTATGTATAAATCTACTATAACTATAGGATACCCCATTCTCGCGAATTACTGCATTTATTCGAGTGATCCACAACCGACGAAAATCTCTCTTTTGCCTATCTCTATCTCGATGAGACGAAACCAAAGCTCTTATTTTCTGTTGAATAATTGTTCGAGTAAGTCTTGAATGAGCCCCCCGAAAGCTTGATGCAAATAAACGAATTTTTGCTCTACGTCTCCGAGCTATATATCCTCGTTTAATTCTGGTCATTGAATAAATGAATTTTAATGAATAACTAATTGATTTCTTTTCTTTCAGTTATTCTTTTCCTCTTTCCTAGTTTATTAATAACAAAACGGATTCTTCCAATGTATAAACTCAAAATTCCAATGGCTTTTGCTACTATAACCTTCCCGACCACAATTTGTCTTTTTTTATAGGCATTTTGCCTCGAGCTAAGAAATTGTATTGATACTAGGTATCAAAAAACATAAAAAAGTAATAAATAGAAATGAATAAAGAAAGGGTGGGTTCCATCGTTTCTATGGTTACGTCTTAAACGGTGAGGTCCTCTCTATACACCGGAGCCCCTTACTTACTTCATTTAATCAATGCTATTGGTAACTTGTACAGTTCACATTCTTTGGCTCTACCCATCAATTATCTAGTCATAGGTCTTTCACAACGAGATCTATCGATACAGTAACGATATTTAATTATGAAGATTAGCTGGGTAGCTGACCCTCTTAGTCCGTTTTTGCAAGAGTAGAGACATAAGATTTCGGCTTTGAAAATCGGATTTCCCTCGCTTAATGGATAACCATTTGTTACCAATGAGGAATTTTTTTCATCTTCAATTCCAAATTGAAATGATTGGATTTGCACCAATGGAAACCATAAATTTCAACACAATAGAAGGATATCATAGATCTTTTTTTTTTTAGATAGTGAATCGCCTTTTTCCTTCCATTTTATCCTATTCACTGGTACTGATCATTGATACTGGAAAATTGGTTTCCTTTAGTTTGTACCAGCGAGGATCTGAACGAGTCGCACATACACCCTAGTACATGTTCCTCGGCGCTGAGGACATCCCCCAAGAGCAGGGGATTTCGTGACATTTCTGATTGGCTGTCTTGTGTTTCTAATAAGTTGTTTAATAGTTGGCATGTTGAATCGTATACATAATGAATGGGCTGGTTTAGATCGATCCTAACCGGCTGCTTATGAATTACTTCTCTATTTAATAGATGAATAGAATATTATTAAACCCAGTAATAAGTCAAAAATCTCAAGTTGCGGATTTGCACAGGATTACTGTTATTTTTAGTCAACCGCTACAAGATCAACAATTCCATGAGCTTGGGCTTCTGTTGCTGACATAAAAACATCCCTTTCCATATCTTCGGAGACAACCCATAATGGTTTGCCTGTTCTTTGTACATAAACCCTTGTGATGCTTTCGCGCAGTTTCAATAGCTCTTCTGCTTCCAGGACAAATTCTCCCGTCTGTGCCTCATAAAAAGAACTCGCAGGTTGATGTATCATTACCCTGATGATATACCAAAGGGTTCCTCTATCTCGGATGATGAGGTGAGGAGAAGAGATAAAGAATAATTAATAAAAAAAAGATCGAATTGAGCAACCGTACAGGCATAGGCATCTTTTGAACATTGCATACGGCTCCACAATGGGATTCACTTTGACCTTCCATCAAATCAAAGAAAGAGAAAAAAAAATATAGATAAATATAGATATAGGGTTTATTTTCTCAGATCCGGATCGGCAAATAATCCAATTACCATCCTTCCTTTCGGGACAGTTTAAAAATACTATGATGGCTCCGTTGCTTTTTATATATTTATCTCGTTTGTGATTCAGCAATCCCAAAGTTTTTTTCGTACTCTTTCATAACAATACCATAAATATTGTTAAAAGTCTTTAGGGTGAAAATAAAAAAGTTTGTGACGCTGAAAAGGCCCCGGATAAAATCCGGAATACCCTTTATTTTATACTAATTTCATACTCCTCTTTCGATATATAATCTATGTTAAAAAAAAAATGCATATCGAATTCGAAGTGCCATGCTATTGTTACTTAATATTCCTATTTTATATGGCGAAGGCATAGTCTTTTTTTCTTAAAAAACTCATTGGCGCCAAGCGTGAGGGAATGCTAAACGTTTGGTAATCTCTCCTCCAACCAGGATAAAAGATCCCATTGAAGCGGCTAATCCCATGCATATTGTATGCACATCAGGTTGCACAAATTGCATAGTATCATAAATGGCTACCCCGGGTATTACCCATCCGCCAGGAGAGTTTATAAACAAATAAAGATCTTTGTTATCATTCTCTATACTGAGATATACCATAAGACCAATAAGTTGATTCGAGATCTCGCTATCAACCTCTTGGCCTAAAAAAAGTAATCTTTCTCGATAAAGTCGGTTGATTAGGATAAAATTTGTATCCCTTAAGAGCCGTACATGCACCTTTTGATGCATACGGTTCAACAAAAATTGCGAAAAAAAAGAATCAATGTGTAGATTCCAGCCCTCTTTCTTTTTTTTCATAGCGGGACACCTTTCTAATTTCATTTTCGAATTTATTAACGATTTTCTTCCATTTTTCAAGAAAGATGAGTTTTGTATTCTTTCCCTATAAAAATAAAAAAATCCATTACATTAAACTTATCCAGCTAACTTCTCATTGATGTATTGTTTCATCGAGATCTAATCCAAATCACGATGTCATTTTCTTGTTCCTGAATGGGCTTTTACAATTCTTTTAGGTTTATGCTCTACTCCGAGTAAAAAAAACCGATTTTGATTTGCACATATAGGACAAATGCTACTAATACTACGCCTTTTTCCTACGACTTACTTCTTTGCAATTCATTTCATATCTTCTGCCAAATATTCGGCGTATTTATCATATTGTATTTATCATATTATTCTCTTATTCAATAACAAAAAAATCTTTTATGATCTATGATATAAGTATTAATAATCATAAATATATTACCAATTGGGTTTTTTCTAAACGGAGCCTGGATACTTCATTTTATTGGTCCAACAAAGCTAACCATAAATTATTTTAATTGATAATATTCATTTTAATACCCCTCAAAATAGATCTAATTGCACTTCACGCTCCAAATTTTTGATAATTCAATCTTTCTTGGGCGAAACAGAGGATATCTCGATCGGGGGAGAGAACGGGGAAATCCCGTATGACCCAATATATCTGACAAGTCGCACTATACGTCAACCCAAGAGGCATCTTCCTCTCCAGGACTTCGAAAAGGCACTTTTGGAACACCAATAGGCATAAAATGAAAGAAAAAAGAATTAAGTACTATATTTCACTTTGATGTGGAAGCGTAACAATGTCTTTATCATCTTAATAATATTGTCTTTTATCATATTTTATCCATAAGACTGGGAAAATATTCTTACGAATAGGCCTTTTGAATGATTAACAAATATGTATGCATCCGTTCATAGAAAATGGGATCAACCCCCATTGCGTATTGGTACTTATCGGATATAGAATAGATCTGCTTCTCTTTGTTCCTACGAACCGAATTGTTCCATTTTTACTAAAAAAACAAGAATAAAACAAATATTAATACTTTCTCCGAGATAATCCACTGAAAAGGGGAGGTCCGTAGCATAGTTTTTTCCAATGCAATAAAGTTACATAGTGTCTATTTTTCGTTGATAAAGGGGTATTTACATGGGTTTGCCTTGGTATCGTGTTCATACCGTCGTATTGAATGATCCCGGTCGTTTGCTTTCTGTCCATATAATGCATACAGCTTTGGTTGCTGGTTGGGCCGGTTCGATGGCTTTATATGAATTAGCAGTTTTTGATCCCTCTGACCCCGTTCTTGATCCAATGTGGAGACAAGGTATGTTCGTTATACCTTTCATGACTCGTTTAGGAATAACCAATTCATGGGGCGGTTGGAGTATAACAGGAGGGACTATAACGAATCCGGGTATTTGGAGTTACGAAGGTGTGGCCGGTGCACATATTGTGTTTTCTGGCTTGTGCTTCTTAGCAGCTATTTGGCATTGGGTGTATTGGGATTTAGAAATATTTTGTGATGAACGTACAGGAAAACCTTCTTTGGATTTGCCCAAGATCTTTGGAATTCATTTATTTCTTTCAGGAGTGGCTTGCTTTGGTTTTGGCGCATTTCATGTAACAGGGTTGTATGGTCCTGGAATATGGGTGTCCGATCCTTATGGACTAACTGGAAAGGTACAACCGGTAAATCCGGCGTGGGGTGTAGAAGGTTTTGATCCTTTTGTTCCGGGAGGAATAGCCTCTCATCATATTGCAGCAGGTACTTTAGGCATATTAGCGGGTCTATTTCATCTTAGTGTCCGCCCACCCCAACGTCTATACAAAGGATTACGTATGGGCAATATTGAAACCGTCCTTTCTAGTAGTATCGCTGCTGTCTTTTTTGCAGCTTTTGTTGTTGCTGGAACTATGTGGTATGGTTCAGCAACTACCCCTATCGAATTATTTGGTCCCACTCGTTATCAATGGGATCAGGGATACTTCCAGCAAGAAATATATCGAAGAGTTGGCGCTGGGCTAGCCAAAAACCAAAGTTTATCGGAAGCTTGGTCTAAAATTCCTGAAAAATTGGCTTTTTATGATTACATCGGCAATAATCCTGCAAAAGGGGGATTATTCAGAGCGGGCTCAATGGACAACGGAGATGGAATAGCTGTTGGGTGGTTAGGACATCCTATCTTTAGAGATAAAGAAGGGCGTGAACTTTTTGTACGTCGTATGCCTACTTTTTTTGAAACATTTCCGGTTGTTTTGGTAGATGGAGACGGAATTGTTAGAGCCGACGTTCCTTTTAGAAGGGCAGAATCGAAGTATAGTGTCGAACAAGTGGGCGTAACTGTTGAGTTCTATGGCGGTGAACTCAATGGAGTCAGTTATAGTGATCCCGCTACTGTGAAAAAATATGCTAGGCGCGCTCAATTAGGTGAAATTTTTGAATTAGATCGTGCTACTTTGAAATCTGATGGGGTTTTTCGTAGCAGTCCGAGAGGGTGGTTTACTTTTGGACATGCTTCTTTTGCTCTGCTTTTCTTCTTCGGGCACATTTGGCATGGTGCTAGAACCTTGTTCCGAGATGTTTTTGCTGGTATTGACCCAGATTTGGATGCTCAAGTGGAATTTGGAGCATTCCAAAAACTTGGAGATCCAACTACAAGAAGACAAGTAGTCTGATACAAGATTTCTCTGTTATTTTTTTTTTTCTTTATGCGGGAGATAATCCCAACTAAAAAATAAATAGGTATGGAAGCTATAATTGTTTGTAAAGCACGATCGAATTTATGGAAGCATTGGTTTATACATTCCTCTTAGTCTCCACTCTAGGGATAATATTTTTCGCTATCTTTTTTCGAGAACCACCTAAAGTTCCAACTAAAAAGATGAAATGATTTTTGATTATATCAATTGAAGTAAGGAGCCTCCCAATCCAATGTTGGGAGGCTCCTTACTTCAACTAGTCCCCGTGTTCCTCGAATGGATCTCTTAGTTGTTGAGAGGGTTGCCCAAAAGCAGTATATAAGGCGTACCCAGTAAAACTTACAAGTAAACCAGATATAGAGATGGCGACTAGGGTTGCTGTTTCCATTATTATATAATTATATAATTTCAAGATCAAAATGGATCTATGATAAAATCGTTTATTTACAACGGAATGGTATACAAAGTCAACAGATCTCAATGAATACAAAATAGGATTTATGGCTACACAAACCGTTGAGGGTAGTTCTAGATCTGGACCAAGACGAACTGCTGTAGGGGATTTATTAAAACCATTGAATTCAGAATATGGTAAAGTAGCTCCTGGGTGGGGAACTACTCCTTTGATGGGTGTTGCAATGGCTCTATTTGCAGTATTCCTATCTATTATTTTGGAAATTTATAATTCTTCCGTTTTATTGGACGGAATTTCAATGAATTAAATTAGATTCACAAGAACCGCGAATTCTTAGCTTTTTAATACAAAGTAAAGCATTTAGGTTTCGGATTTTTATCTCATTATATTATTTTATTATTGGTAGTTCGATCGTGGAATTTCTTTCTTTCTGTATTTCCGGAATATGAGTGTGTGACTTGTTATAATGGATCCTATTGATAGTACAGAGAATGGGTCTGTCATCTTGATAGAGATGGTTTTACCTCGTCGGATATTCATTCTAGTATCCGGAGCACGGAATATATGAAATAGATCACAAAAAATAGTAACTATGATTCCTACTTAATAGTTAGACCCCGTGACCGGACTCCAAAAAATTTTCCAAAGAGTTTGAAGTTCTAAATCGAAAGATTTTTCTTATTTTTTAAAAACCTCCCCCCTTTTTTGATTGTAAAGGACAAAACTTTCTTTGGATTTTGAGTCATTATATCTATTCATTCAATAAGTGA
>NW_022204400.1:50000-55000 GCF_007655135.1 Punica granatum | reverse complement strand
GCAACATTACCTATTGATAAATCCCTAACTTTAGGGCTTTTTTAAATTGAAATCAATTGTGAAATAAAATATCACGACTTGTGTATCTAGGGAATAGTCGCTTTAAAGTGAATTTTCCCTAGATACATCTATTCTATTCAATTCTGAATTTATTCCGAATATATAGATTATGCTAAAGATTCAAAGCCCATTTCATCTTTTTTTCTTTAGTTTATAAAAAATCAAAAAAAAAAGATGAAAAAATCCATTTCAAATTTATTGTTCGGTAAATCGGTTGTGAAATACTTTTTCTATTTCTAGAATGTCCAATATCTGTTTTACATCTTCTCTACGAAAATGTTTAATTTTCATAAGGTCTTCTTGACTCTTATTCAAAAGGTCCAATAATGTATGTATGTTGGACTTTTTGAGGAAATTATAGATTCTGGGAGGCAATTCTAATTGGTCAATAAAAATGTATTTCAATGCTATTTCTTTTTTCGTTTTTCTTAACTTAGTCAATCTATCATGAAAAGTAAAAAGGGGTAAAGTAACCTTGTACTGATTGTTCTCTAAATGTAAGTTTTCTTCTTCCGCATGCAGAAAAGGAATCAATAAATCAATTAAATTCCGGGAGGCTTCATGAAGTGCTTCTTTAGGAGTTAAACTTCCATTTGTCCATATTTCGAGAAAAAGTATCTCTTGTTTTTCATTTCCATTCCCATAAGAATGAATACTATGATTCGCATTTCGAACAGGCATGAATACAGCATCTATAGGATAACTTCCGTCTTGAAAGTTATTTGGTGTTTTTATATGATATCCTCGATTCCTCTCAATTTGTAATCCAATACACAAATTAATTGGTTCCATTAGGCTAGCTATATGCTGTGTGTTATCAATGATTTCCACAGAAGGTGGTAAGATTATGTCTTGAGCGGTTACACATCCAGGACCTTTGACACAAATAGACGCGTTGCAAGTTCCATACAGATTACTTCTCAATACAATTTCTTTCAAATTCATTAAAATTTCATGTACTGATTCTTGAATACCTACTATGGTAGAATATTCATGTGGTATTTTTTCAAATTTTGCACGGGTGATACACGTTCCTTCTATTTCCCCAAGCAAAGCTCTTCGCATCGCAATGCCTATTGTATCGGCTTGTCCTTTCATAAGTGGAGACAGAATAAAGCGTCCATAATAAAGACGCTTGCTGTCTACTCTTGATTCAACACACTTCCACTGTAGTGTCCGAGTAGATACTCTTACTTTCTCTCGAACCATATTAATATGATTTGATCAGATCATTGAATCATTTATTTCTCTTGAAATGAAATTTCTTTCATTTTTATTTCTACACACGTCTTTTTTTAGGGGGTCTACAGCCATTATGTGGCATAGGGGTTACATCACGTACGAAACTTAATAGTATACCACTTCTACGAATAGCTCGTAATGCTGCATCTCTTCCGAGACCAGGACCCTTTATCATGACTTCTGCTCGTTGCATACCTTGATCGACTACTGTCCGAATAGCATTTCCTGCTGCGGTTTGAGCAGCAAATGGCGTCCCTCTTCTTGTACCCTTGAATCCACAAGTACCGGCAGAGGACCAAGAAATTACCCGACCCCCTACATCTGTAACAGTCACAATGGTATTGTTGAAACTTGCTTGAACATGAATAACTCCCTTTGGTATTCTACGTGTACTTTTACGTGAACCACTACGCCCATTCCTACGTGAACCCGTTCTTGCTATAGATTTTGCCATACTTTATCATCGAAATCAGAGATATATGGATATATCCATTTCATCTTAAAGGAGACCTTATATTTTTCATTGGATCCTTTATGTTAGAGAGTCTTTTTTAACAAGATTAGCCCTGTCTTTGTTTATGTCTTGGGTTGGAACAAATTACTATAATTCGTCCCCTCCTACGGATCAGTCGACATTTTTCACAAATTTTACGAACGGAGGCCCTTATTTTCATAGTTGTCGTTCCTTAACTTAATTCCGAATATACTTTTGGATTGGAAGAAAATAAGTTTCTTGAAATTTTAAACCTCGAATTCTAGCTCCATGAGGGGTATGTTGAAGTTGACAAAACCACCTAATCTTTCGAATCTTTGTTACGCGGAGTCTATAAATTATACGTTTTCTGGTTGAAGCATAACATAAAGACTTACTTCAATTTTGACTGCTATTATACGTCTCAAACTAAAACTCCGTGGAATACTTCCTGAAACACAACCTAGAATTAGATCTTCATTATCTAAATGAAACCTGAACATACCATTAGGAAGTGATTCAGTAATTTAAGCTTCATGAATAATTTTTTTTGTTCTTTCATTTTAGATTTTAGCATTCTAGGTAAAATCCCTAGAAGTATCTACTAATGTAGGAAGAGTGATATCAACTACTCCGTCCCTTTTCGTTGACAAATAGGAAATTCCGAATACAATTCGGTAATCATAAAGATTACCATATATAACACAAAATTTCTCCGCCGATTCCTTGTAGTCGAGCCTCTCGGTCTGTCATTATACCTCGAGAAGTAGAAAGAATTACAATTCCCATCCCGCCTAGAATTCTAGGAATTCGTTGATAGTTAGAATAGATTCGTAGACCAGGTCTACTAATCCGTTTTAAATTTAAAATAGTTCTAGACGGTCCTTTCCTGTTCCTTCTATGTCGTAGGGTTAAAACCAAAAAATCTTTATTGTTTTCCTGATGTTTTCTCACGTTTTCGATAAAACCTTCTCGTAAAAGTATTTTAACAATGTTTTCGGTGATGTTAGTAGATGCTATTCGAACCGTCCCTTTTCTATTCATGTCGGCATTTCGTATAGAAGTTATTATGTCAGCAATAGTGTCCCTACCCATGATAAACTAAAATTATCCTTTTCTCCCATTTTTGATATAATCAACATGCTTTTATTTCAATTTATGATTTTTTTTTTTTAATTTATTATTTTATTTATTTAATTTTTTATTTGTTTAAATTTATTTAAATAATATTTAAAAATTATTTAATTATGTTAAATAAAGGTATATGCGTGAGATACAATCTAATTTCATGCAAATACTATGTATAATATAACTATTATATTATAATACCTCAGGTGCTAATGAAACTATTTTAGTGAAACTTAACTGTCTCAATTCTCGGGCAATCGCACCAAAAACTCGAGTTCCTTTTGGATTTCCTTCTTGATCAATAACAACTGCGGCGTTGTCATCATATCGTATTATCATACCGTTGTCACGTTTAAGTTCTTTACAAGTACGTACAATTACAGCTCGGATCACTTCTGATCTTTCTAGAGGTGTATTTGGTAATGCTTCCTTGATCACAGCAACAATAATGTCACCGATATGAGCATATCGTCGATTACTAGCTCCAACGATTCGAATACACATTAATTCTCGAGCCCCGCTGTTATCCGCTACATTCAAATGGGTTTGAGGTTGAATCATATCATTTTTGAATCTGTTCTTTCAATGCAAAGCAAAGAGTGAAGGAAAAAAAAGAAATATTCTTTGTCCAAAAAAAAAAAGAACCCTGCAATTGTTTTTTTATACCCAAGACCTTTTTCTTTGGTTCTACGTTCCTATCTATCCCGAAATAATGAATTGAGTTCGTATAGGCATTTTTGAGGCCGCTATTGAAATAGCCTTTCTGGCTATATTTTCTGCTACTCCGCCCATTTCATAAAGTATTCTACCGGGTTTAACGACAGCTACCCAATATTCGGGAGATCCTTTACCCGAACCCATACGTGTTTCTGTAGGTCTTACTGTAACTGGTTTGTCTGGAAATATACGGACCCATATTTTTCCACCACGCCGCACATTTCGTGTCATTGCTCGTCGCCCTGCTTCTATTTGTCTAGATGTGATCCAAGCCGGTTCAAGTGCCTGAAGAGCATATTTACCGAAAGAAATACGATTGCCTCGATAAGATATCCCTTTCATTCTTCCTCTATGTTGTTTACGAAATCTGGTTCTTTTGGGGTTATAGTTGATGCTTCTTTTTCAATTCCATCTCTACTACAAAACCGGACATGAGAGTTTCTTCTCATCCGGCTCCTCGCGAATTAAAGAATTCAAATTTAATGAAAATATACTGAATTTTGGATTCTTTTTTGAGATTTCATCTAATCTATTAGAAATTTCTATATCTTGTTTGGATATCTACTTAAACATTGAAACATTTATTTTAGTTTATTTCTAGATAATTTTTTTCTTTATATTTTATATATAAATAATGTCTTTTTTTTTATAACGAATCCTTATTTTGTTTTGTCTTTTATCATATTGGATCAAACAAGGTTGATTAATCTAATAAAAACCTTCGCGGGCGAATATTGACTCTTTCAATATCTATTTCAGTTGTAGGGTTAGATCATAATTTCTCGGAATAAATGAATTGGCCCCGGTTCGTTCCGCCATCCCACCCAATGAATTATTAGGATTCGTTTTTCAATAGAATCTTCTGTATTCATAGGTTCCGTCGTTCCCATCGCTTCTCAATTAATGGTTAGGTTTGAATTCTACAATGGAGCCCTCATGAAATTTGTTCTTGAGTCAATCTTCTCAGTCTTTATTGGCTCGAGGCTCTTGATTTTTTTTTATGAACAGATTTATTTAGTTATGGGTGAATCAGTATTGATGCGTTCTAACACTGCCTTTTCTGAGATGACTCATAAACCTTACATATATTGGAATGGTTGATATATCAATGATATTCTTTTTCTTTCTTTCTCTCACCCCTCCATTTATCTGCATACTTTTCTATCAAAATCAGATTAGTTTTTCTTTTGTTTTTATGCAAAAAAAATTTCAGTTGCTACAATGATATGACCAATATATCATATCTTGACTGGTTTTTTGTATCCTTTTTGTATCCAGATAATGCGAAGCAATGAGTTGGTTATTAGTTCATAGCAGGGGTCGGCCCATTTTTTTTTTTGAATCCTATCCTCTAAAAAAAACCAACGAGTCACACACTAAG
>NW_022204400.1:5000-22500 GCF_007655135.1 Punica granatum | reverse complement strand
AAACTTGCATTTGTCACAAATTCCTCCCAATTCACAGAATTATTTGAATTTTGATGTAAAATATTTATAGACGGATTTAACAATTTAGATAATATATCTAAATTACTTTCATCTTGATTAAACGGAATTCCTATGGCTCCAACAAACAAAGTAAATAGGACTAATAGAAAGATGGGAAATATCATAGTATTGTCCGATTCATGGGGATAAGAGAAAGTGTTTTTAGTGCGAAAATGAATAATAGTAAGAAAAGGGCTTAGAATCCTTTTTACATTACCATCAATTTGATATGTCTTATTCCAAAAAAAAGAAGCCCTTTCATTATTATCCATTGCCAATAAAGTTAATAAACGAAAATTTTTTTAATCTTTTTTGGTATTTCTTTTCCCCATAGAGATATTGAATAGAAAGAGCTGCTTTTTTGACCACTATAATTTTGAAACTGAACGTTTAAATGTCCTTCAAAAGTAAGTAAATAGACCCGAAACATATAAAATGCGGTTAATCCTGCTGTGGAACAAGCTATTATTGCGAAAATCGGTGAATACAACCAACTATCATTAAGAATCTCATCTTTGGACCAAAAACAAGCAAGAGGTGGAATACCACAAAGAGAAAGTGTACCCACTAAAAAGGCGGTTTTTGTAATTGGGACATGCTTTTTTAAACCTCCCATAAGAACCATATTCTGACTTTTATCTGGAGAATATCCAACAATAGATTCCATTGAATGAATAATAGATCCGGAGCCTAAAAACAACAATGCTTTGGAATAAGCATGAGTAATCAAATGAAATAAAGCGGCTCGATAAGAGCCCATACCTAGAGCTAACATCATATAACCTAGTTGAGACATTGTAGAATAAGCTAAACTTCGTTTAATATCTTTTTGAGCCAGAGCTAAAGTAGCTCCTAATAATACTGTTATTATACCTATCAAAGATATGAAATTCATTATGTAAGGTATGATTATAAAAAGAGGAAGAAGTCGAGCTACAAGAAAAATTCCCGCTGCTACCATAGTAGCAGCATGGATAAGAGCCGAAATAGGAGTAGGGCCTTCCATGGCATCAGGTAACCATACATGAAGGGGGAATTGTGCAGATTTAGCAACTGCACCAGTAAATAAAAGAAAGGAACACAAAGTAAGAAATAGAAAATTAACTTCATTATTATAAATCAAGTTATTGAATATTTCGAACAAATCCCGAAATTCAAAACTACCCGTTATCCAATAAAGACCTAAAATTCCTAATAATAAACCAAAATCCCCTACACGATTAGTTACAAACGCTTTTTGACAAGCAGTTGCCGCAATAGGTCGCGTGAACCAAAAACCTATTAATAGGTAAGAACACATTCCGACTAATTCCCAAAAAATATAAATTTGTATCAAATTAGAACTAGTAACTAATCCCAGCATTGAAGTATTGAAAAAACTCAGATAAGCAAAAAATCTCAAATATCCTTGATCATGAGACATATAATTATCACTATAAAAAAGAACCAAAATTCCAACGGTAGTAATTAATATTAACATAATAGAAGTAAGTGGATCGATTAAGTAACCGAATTCTAAAGAAAAATCATTATTAATGGTCCAAGACCATACATATTGATAGAGAGAACTTCTATTTATTTGCTGAATAGATAGATAGACTGAAAGAATCATAACTATACTTAACAATAAAATACTAGGAAAAGCCCACACACGACGAAGATTTTTTGTTGCCGTTGGAAAAAGTAGAAGTCCCACTCCTATTAACATAGGAACTGGTAGTGGAATGAAAGGTATAATCCATGAATATTGATATGTATATTCCATAATAAAAAACCTTTTTATTCTTGTTTTATTCTTAATTAATTGTTTCTGATTCACCGGCTTTTTTAGGTTCAATAAAAAATCAAGATACGGAAAATTTAAATAAAATTTTCTATTCTTAATTATTCTCAATCTTTTTTTCAATACTTCAAATATTCAAATCAAGAAGTTAGGATTGGTCAAATGATATGAGTATAACCAAGTTACGATTACAAATTTATTTATTAATATATTAAACTATATTAAGTAAGATTTTTAGGAAGATACAAAAAAATTTCAATTAATATTACGTATTACGATAATTTATATCTATAGAGCAAAGAAAAAGAATTAAACTCAAATAGCCTACTTAATACATTACTTTATTTTGATATGACTAATATATTTGATATGACTAATATAATAGTAATAATAGGATGGCCCATAACTTGATTCTAAAGAACTTTTTTTCGTTCCTTTTTTGAAAAATTCATTGGGGAACTCAGCGACTGTCTTTTATTGGACTGGAAGACATCTTTTGTTGTAGGGAAAGAATATGATATTCGATATTTTCCTTTTCATAACATAAAAAGAAATAGACTTAAAAGAAAAAGGAGAATTACTAAAATAACTTTTCTAAAATCATGTATCCTTTTTGATTAACTACTAGTTTCATTCAAATTATGTGTACGCGCTCTTTTGAGCTTGATCAATTTAATAGCAAAAAAAAAAATGAAAGTAATTTTGAATTAGGGGGGATAAGGTAAGGATTGGGTTTTGAAACCTTTCAATCTATTTACCTGTTTTATTACCGGTAAAAAGAAAATATAGCAGAACAAAAATGGACAGGGATATCAAAAAAAAACAAAAATTCTAAAGTTTTATTTTTCAATTTTTTTTTTTTATTTTATACAATATCTGGAAAAGAAAGAAAAATTTTAATTGTTTGAACAATAGATGTCTTTCACATCCAACTATAGAAATGAATAACTTTTTAAACTTTTCATGGCAGTTCCAAAAAAACGTACTTCTATATCAAAAAAACGCATTCGTAAAAATATTTGGAAAAAAAAGGCATATTGGGCGGCGTTGAAAGCTTTTTCATTAGCAAAGTCTCTTTCAACCGGGAATTCAAAAAGTTTTTTTGTACGACAAATAAATAATCAAACGCTAGATTAAATAATCTAAATCTGAAAATGGGACCCCCTTTATTTAATATATTTTTTCATTTCCGAATGGGGATTCTTTTTTTCCCCATCGGTTCACTTGTCACAATAATAAATAAGTTTTTTTTTCTACATAAAAGAAGATATAAGATCTTTAGGAAAAATAAAAATCAAAAAAAGATCGTTGAAATTAATTGACTAAGTTAAAAAAACTGTTTTGTGACTTTAACTTTTGGAATCATTATTTTTCTGACTCAGTATAGAATATATTCCCGACTCCTTTGATAAAAGTCCTCTTTTTTTTTTTATTTAGGTAGGTATTATAGACGGATAATGTGTCAATTTTGAGTGGTCAAAATGGATCCTATGTTTTGTTTGTAAAGGAAGATTGATCAATCTTTATAATTAATTCTAATTTTTACAAAGAATTTTTTTCTTTACGGTAGATTAGGAATAATTATGATAGAAAATCAAAAACTTTTTGTTAGACAAGATGTTTAGACCAATATTTAAT
This sequence comes from Punica granatum, assembly GCF_007655135.1. NCBI lineage: Eukaryota > Viridiplantae > Streptophyta > Magnoliopsida > Myrtales > Lythraceae > Punica > Punica granatum. The sequence goes on along the minus strand of NW_022204400.1, from coordinate 19,019 downwards.
TGGTCTACTAAATCCTAAATAAAAATTTCTATAGGACAAAAAAGAACCTAAGGGTTAATACAAAGTTCTACAAATATTTACATAATTCCTTGGATGTCACACTATGCACTATGATCCATAAAAAGAATTTTTTATTCATTGAACAAATGCATTTTTTAGTTTAGATTCATAAAATAAATAAAAAATGAATTTTTCAAAAATATTCAAAAATGCAAATATGAAAGAACTTTTTAAAAATTATATACTTGGGTTGAAGCCATAATTATTTAGTTGCAGAATTTCCATTTTTATAGAGCATAAATTCCATTTTTATAGAGCATAAACTACGAAAATGTCCTCTGTTAAATAAAACATCTTAATCTTATTATCAAGAAAAGGATAATAAAGATTTTTATTAGAATCTTTCAATGCCTATTTATATTGATTATATTGAATATTGAAAGGAAACGGTTTTTTCTCATTAATTTGAATTCAAAAAAAAAATATTGAATTGACTCCTTCAATCTCGACGATTAACTAAAAATAGATTATTATTATTTCAAATACCCTACGCCGCTATGGTGAAATCGGTAGACACGCTGCTCTTAGGAAGCAGTGCTAGAGCATCTCGGTTCGAGTCCGAGTGGCGGCATAGCGTCTTATAAAAGAGATATAATAAGTCCTATAATGAATTCAATTCCTAATTTTAATTCCGTATAATTTTCTACTATTCCCCCCCTTTTTTTTATTATGATATTTTTTACTTTAGAACATATATTAACTCATATATCCTTTTCGATCGTTTCAATTGTAATTACAATTTATTTGATAAGCTTATCGGTCGATGAAATCATAGGACTATATGATTCGTCAGAAAAAGGGATGATAGCGACTTTTTTCTGTATAACCGGATTGTTAGTCACTCGTTGGATTTATTCGGGCCATTTCCCATTAAGTAATTTATATGAATCATTAATTTTTCTTTCATGGAGTTTCTACATTATTCATATGGTTCCATATGTTAAAAAACATAAAAATTATTTAAGGGCGATAACTGCGCCAACTACTATTTTTACCCAAGGCTTTGTTACTTCAGGTCTGTTAACTGAAATGCATCAATCAGAAATATTAGTACCTGCTCTCCAATCCCATTGGTTAATGATGCACGTAAGTATGATGGTATTGGGCTATGCAGCTCTTTTATGTGGATCATTATTATCAGTAGCTCTCTTAGTCATTACATTTCGAAAAGTTCTAAGGATTTTTAGTAAAAACAATAATTTTTTAAACGACTCATTTTCCTTTGGAGAGATCCAATACATGAATGAAAGAAACAATGTTTTATTAAGCCCTTCGTTTTTTTCTTCTAGAAATTATTACAAGGCTCAACTGATTCAACAATTAGATCATTGGGGTTATCGTATTATTAGTTTAGGATTTATCTTTTTAACCATAGGTATTCTTTCGGGAGCAGTATGGGCTAATGAGGCATGGGGATCCTATTGGAATTGGGATCCAAAAGAAACTTGGGCATTTATTACTTGGACCCTATTTGCCATTTATTTACATACTCGAACAATTAAAAATTTGGAAAGTGTAAATTCTGCAATTGTAGCTTCTATAGGCTTTCTTATCATTTGGATATGCTATTTTGGGGTAAATTTATTAGGAATAGGGTTACATAGTTATGGTTCATTTAATTTACATTAAGATCTAATTAAATTAAAAAGATCCTGACGAATACAAAGATAGAATATATACCTATATTTCTATATTCTATAAATAATAAATATTACTTAATATATATATAATAATATTAAGATATATATATTAAGTAAGAATATAAGAAAAGAAATAAACTGTCGAGAACCATTTGAATCAAGTAGTGTAGTGATTCAAATGGTTCTCACAAAGGCCAAATCTATCTGGTTACAATTCCAATTCATTTTACTTAACTTAAAACTTAAGAGAAAAAATAAGCTTAAGAGAAAAAAGACTTCTTTCTCATTCTACAACGAACAATATCCAAAATAATAAGATTGCTTTTTGATTTGTTCGTTTTTTCTTTTCCTGAAACCTATCGATAAAAATAATTAGATATAATAGCTTCCACTTTGTCAACTGATAATGAAAGAACGAAATCCGGATAAATACCAATACCTATTATTGGTAGAAGGATAGAGATCGAAACAAATAACTCTCGCGGTCCAGAATCAAAAAAATAAGAGTTTGGAACATTAAATAGCTTGTATCCATAGAACATTTGGCGTATCATGGATAATAAATAAATAGGCGTTAATATCATTCCAATTGCCATTAAAAAAGTAACTAGTATTTTTGGTATTAAAAGATATTTTTGACTGGTAATTATTCCAAAAAATACTAATAATTCTGCAACAAAACCACTCATGCCCGGTAATGCAAGGGAAGCCATCGATAAGATACTGAACATCGTAAATATTTTTGGAAGGGGGATAGCCATTCCACCCATTTCGTCGAGATAAAGAAGACGTATTCTATCATAACTCGTTCCTGCCAAGAAAAAAAGAGCAGCACCAATAAATCCATGAGAGATTATTTGTAAAACGGCTCCATTGAGTCCCGTATCGGTTATAGAGCCAATTCCAATAATTATGAAACCCATATGAGATATAGAGGAATAGGCTATTCTTTTTTTTAAATTACGTTGACCTGGAGATGTTGAAGCTGCATAGATTATTTGTATTGCGCCTATTGTAATCAACCAGGGAGAAAATAGGGAATGGGCGTGGGGTAATAATTCCATATTGATCCGAACCAACCCGTAGGCTCCCATTTTTAATAAAATTCCAGCTAGAAGCATACAGGTACTATAATGTGCCTCCCCGTGGGTGTCTGGTAACCATGTATGTAAGGGTATAATCGGCGATTTGACAGCAAAAGCAATAAGAAAGCCAATATAGAATATTATTTCCATTGCCGCGGGATACGATTGATTAGCTAATGTTTCAAAATTTAATGTTGGTTCATTAGAGCCATATAAACCAATACCCAAAACTCCTATTAATAGAAAAATGGACCCTCCCGCAGTGTACAAAATGAACTTTGTAGCTGAATAGAGACGTTTCTTCCCCCCCCACATGGATAGAAGTAGATAAACGGGAATTAATTCTAACTCCCACATGATGAAAAAAAGTAAAAGGTCTCGAGAAGAAAATGATCCTATTTGACCGCTGTACATTGCTAACATCAGAAAATGGAATAATCGGGAATCTCGAGTAATTGGCCGAGCCGCTAAAGTAGCTAAGGTGGTAATAAATCCCGTCAGTAAAATAGGTCCTATAGAAAGTCCATCTATTCCCAATCTCCAATAAAAATCAAAAAAATTGATCCATTTATAATCCTCTGCTAATTGGGTTAAGGGATCGTCCAATTGGAAATGAGAACAGAATGTATAGGTTGTTAAAAGAAGCTCTAAGATACATATACATATAGTATACCACCTAATTACTTTATTTCCTCTATGAGGTAGAAAGAAAATAAAAGAACCCGTCAATATCGGCAAAACTACAATTATTGTTAACCAAGGAAAATCATTCGTGGTAAAGACAAGATACACTTGGACAAAAAAACCCGTGCTCAAAAAACAAAATAATAATATTATTCTATTTTCGATTTTTAAGCACGGGTTTTTGTCGGTAAAAAAAAAAATCAACTGTATTCAAAATGGATTTATGTGGTTTTTTCTGAAACGTATTAATAAGCTAGACCCATGCTTCGAGTTGTTTCATGCCATAAATAAACTCGAACGCTCAAAAAATCCGTTGGGCAGGCGGATTCACATCTCTTACAACCGACACAGTCTTCTGTTCTTGGAGCAGAAGCAATTTGCTTAGCTTTACATCCATCCCAAGGTATCATTTCTAATACATCTGTTGGGCAGGCTCGGACACATTGAGTACATCCTATACAGGTATCATAAATCTTTACTGAATGTGACATTGGATCTATAACTTTTTGAATGCCATAAATTTTCGATCTAGTAAACTTATAAATGAATCGTATATTTAGACACCAGATGAATCAATGATTTTACCAGAATTTTTCCAATCAATCTAATTCGGGGGCGACTCATGAGATTGGGCCAAGATACTTTGATTTTGTACTTTTTTCTCAAATCTACGTATCATACATGCTATGCTGATTTCAATTCATACTAATTGAAGTTGATGATAATTTAAATTGATGAATAGTCTAATTTCTATAATTGATATTACTTAATTTATTCATTTTATTTATTCAATAAATTCGATTGATTGATACGAGTTGATTTTCTGTTACGATAAATTGACGAAACAATAGCTAACCCAATAGCGGCTTCGGCGGCTGCAATAGCTATAACAAAAATTGAAAAAATATCTCCTTTTAATTGGCGACTATCAAAAAAATCCGAAAATGTTACGAAATTTATATTAACTGCATTCAGTATAAGTTCAAGACACATAAGGGCCCTAACCATATTTCGGCTTGTGATCAATCCATAGATACCGATAGAAAATAAATAAGCACTCAAAACAAGTACATGTTCGAGTATCATTGACCAGCTCCTTATTAATTTGGATTCATTTCAATATGAACAACAATTCAACCGAGTCGATTTACTATAATAAGTACAAAGCAAGAGAATGGTATTTGGTAATAGATAAAAAAAGAATTTTTTTTATAGTCTTCAAATAGAATTGAAGATAAATGAATTTGATAACACAGAACAGGGTTGAATTGTGATTGCTGTTAACGGTTATAAAGATTTATCATTGCCGAGCAATAGCAATTGCACCTATTAAAGCAACTAAAAGTATTATCGAAATGAGTTCAAATGGAAGAAAAAAATCGGTTGATAAATGAATTCCAATTTGTTGACTATTACTTATCAAATCTTGCTCTATAATCTGATTTGATTTTGTCGTCCAAATAATCCCGTACCAAGACGTATCTAGAATAGTACTAATTAGTGAAACAAAAATACTTGTACAAACCAACGAAGTAATCCCATCACCAACAGTCCAAAGGTTCAAATCTTTGTAATATTCTGAACCATTCATGAACATTACAGCAAATATGATTAAAACATTTATAGCTCCCACGTAAATAAGGAGTTGTGCGGCCGCTACAAAATGGGAGTTTGATGGAATATAAAATAAGGATATACAAACAAGAACCAATCCCAACGAAAAGGCAGAATAAATTGGATTAGTAAATAACACCACTCCTAGACCTCCTACTATAAGACCTGATCCCAGAAAAACTAAAAGAAAATCATGTATTGGTCCAGGCAAATCCATTTTATTTTAAAGATAAATAAATCGAAATGTTTTTCATGATTTTATTGACCCGACCAGGCAATTTTTTATGATATCCTCTATGCTCCGAATTGAAATATTAAATTCTAATCGACTAGGTTAAATTTAAATTGATGTCGGTAGAATTAGTGAACCAATATCCTTTTTCACTCGAAAGGAAAGGATCGTTTAGTTCGAAACTATATTTAGTAATACATAATTACGTATATTATATATAGTTCAATTCAAATTAAGTCACCCTTCCCACTAACCAATTAACAGTTGGTCAGAATTTATAGTTATTGACCAAGAAAAAAAATAAAGAACTCATTCCTTTAGATTAGATCCTTGATAATTGGAAATTGCTCTTTATCTTTAATCAAAGAGTTTTTACGTTTTTTATTTTATTTGAGGCGAATTCAAAATTGTTCGAATTGTATAATCGTCAATGACTGACATTGGTAAACGACCCAAAGCAATTTGATTATAATTCAATTCGTGACGATCATAAGTCGAAAGTTCATATTCTTCAGTCATTGATAAACAATTTGTTGGACAATACTCAACGCAGTTACCACAAAATATACAAATTCCGAAATCAATACTGTAATTAAGCAATCGTTTCTTTCGAATACCAGTTTCCAATTTCCAATCAACAACGGGGAGATCTATAGGACATACACGAACACATACTTCACAAGCAATGCATTTATCAAATTCAAAATGGATTCGGCCACGGAAACGTTCCGATGTAATTAATTTTTCATAAGGATATTGAATAGTTACAGGTAAACGGTTTGCGTGGGATAGGGTAATCATGAACCCTTGACCAATGTACCTTGCAGCTCGTACTGTTTGTTGACCATAATTCATGAACCCAGTTACCATAGGGAACATATCGTAAAGATCTATAAAAAACTTTATGTTTGTTTCTTTCTCTTGTTTGAGAGAAGTCATAAATAGAGAATATCGTATTCCTTTTTCTTTTTCCTTTACAGTGAAAGGAGTTGGGAAGAAGTTGTTAATAATAGATTACCGAGAGAAACGGGTAAAAGAAATTTCCATCCAAGATTTAATAATTGGTCCATTCTTAGCCTAGGTAAAGTCCATCTTGTTGTGATAGAAATGAACAAAAACAAATAAGTTTTAGCTAATGTAATAAAAATACCAATTGTCGTTCCAAAAACTCTACCTACTTTATTTATTTCAAATAGCTCGGGAACGAATATGTACGGAATAGAGATATTCCAACCGCCCAAGTAAAGAACTGTTACAAATAATGAAGAAACTAATAGATTTAGATAGGAAGCAACGTAAAATAAACCGAATTTGATACCTGAATATTCGGTTTGATAACCCGCTACTAATTCTTCTTCTGCTTCTGGTAAATCAAAAGGTAATCTCTCACATTCTGCTAGGGAAGAAATTAGAAAAACAATAAATCCTATAGGTTGACGCCACAAATTCCATCCCCAAAAACCATATTTTGATTGGGCCTCAACTATATCAACTGTACTTGAACTGTTAGATAATCATAGTCGGTGATAACATCACTGTTCCCATCGCTATTACAAAACCGTACATGAGATTTTCACCTCATACGGCTCCTCGGGGGCCATAAATAAATTTAAAAGGACCAACCAAGTCGATATTATTTATCTTGATATGGTTGTAGTATAAATATATCTAATAAAGTCAAAACCTATTGGAAGATCCCGAATTAAACCAATGGAATTCTGTCTGCTATATGTTATAATAATAACAAAAAAAGCACTTCTGAATTGATCTCGTCCTTTAATAAATAATTTTTATTTGTCTTTCTTGTGAGTAATAACTTAATCCTTCATAAAATACTCCTTGTAGAAATATCAATAGATAGTTCAACCCATCCTTTTCGATTACGAAAAAAAAATTATACATTACATTATTTCATGAATCATGACACACTATCTCTATGAATGTATGAAAGAATAAAAAGATCTTATTTTTCGTTCCTTTTCTTCTTTCTTAAAAAAGGGGGGTTAAAAAAAAGGATTATTTCGTTCCTGATAGTCATCTTTTTTAATCTGTGGATAGGAGCATACTCTGGATCGGAATCGTGAGGAGTACTGCTTGATCATTTCTACCAACTTAAAGCCCCAATTAGTATTCTTTTTATGTTATGAAAAATACCCTTTTGGATAATTTACATAAAAAATCTCCATTACTAATCCTTTATGTATTTTGGTGTTCCTAACCATCCACTTATTTTTTTTACTCAATCATCCGTTATAGTACTACAACGAAAGGATAATAAAAACTATATATGATTGATCTTTTGAGCCCGCTTCAAGCTAGGTTGACTAATCAACCAATCTTGGGGTAAAGGTCTTGCTTATCTTTATTTTCTTTTAATTCTTGTACGTAGGAGATGAGACTCAATTTTTTTACTGCTAATTGAGAAGCTGTTTTCTTTCACTCACATAACTATCTGATTTAGTCCATCAATCTGAATAATGAATAAAACAATGAAGATATCTATTCAATTTCTTTACTAAAAAGAAAGAAGTAAAGAAAAGTTTATGTTTAAACGAATCGCACGTAGAGATATTGATAACACACAAAGAGTTAACGGAATTTCATAACTAATTGATTGAGCCGCAGCTCGTAGACCACCTAAAAAGGAATATTTATTATTTGATCCATATCCTGACATAAGAAGTCCGATGGGAGCAATACTTGAAACGGCAATCCATAAAAAAACACCGATATTGAGATCAGATAAAACAAGGCGATAGCTAAAAGGAATTACTGAATAACTTAGTAAAATGGATATAACTGCTATGGATGGTCCTATACTGAATAAACGAGTATCCCCTCGAGACGGGAGAATATTCTCTTTGAAAATTAGTTTTGTACCATCGGCTAGAGCTTGCAGAATTCCCAAAGGACCGGCATATTCAGGCCCAATACGTTGTTGTATTCCTGCGGATATTTCTCTTTCTAACCACACAATTACGAGTACGCCTATTGTAATTCCCAATACAAGACTAAAAATAGGTACAAGCATCCATATGATTCCGTAGAACTCTTTGAAGGATTCCAATCTGGAAAAAGAATTGATATCTTGTACTTCTGTTGTCTCAATTATCATTTTAACGATCTACTTCTCCCATAATGATATCTATGCTACCTAGTATTGTCATAATATCAGCCAATTTCATTCTTTTAACTAACTGAGGAAGAATTTGCAAATTGATAAAACCGGGCGGGCGGATTTTCCATCTCCAAGGAAAACCGCTCTGATCTCCTATTAAAAAAATTCCCAATTCTCCCTTTGGGGCTTCAACTCTTACATAAAGTTCTTGCTTCGGCAATTCAAAAGTGGGAGAAGGTTTTTTACTAATGAATCGATATTCAAAATCATTCCATTCTGGATCCTTTTCTCTATCAAAGGATCGGATTTCTAAATTCTCATAAGGTCCTCCTGGAATTCCTTCCAGAGCCTGTTGAATAATTTTTATAGATTCTGTCATTTCACCGATTCGGACTAAATAACGAGCTAATGAATCTCCTTCTTTTTGCCACTGGATTTCCCAATCCAATTCGTCGTAACATTCATAATGATCAACTTTACGAAGATCCCATTGTATTCCAGAAGCTCGTAGCATCGGTCCTGATAAACCCCAATTTATTGCTTCTTCTCCACCAATAATGCCTACCCCTTCAACTCGTTCTAAAAAAATAGGATTCCGCGTAATAAGTTTTTGATATTCAGAAACCGCTGTTAAAAAATAATCACAGAAATCTAAACATTTATCTATCCATCCATGAGGTAGATCGGCAGCTACTCCTCCGATACGAAAATAATTATGCATCATCCTCATACCGGTGGCAGCTTCAAATAGATCATATACTAATTCTCTTTCTCGGAAAATATAGAAAAAGGGGGTCTGTGCACCAATATCTGCCATAAAAGGGCCAAGCCATAAGAGATGAGAAGCTATACGACTCAACTCTAACATAATTACTCTGATATAACTGGCTCTTTTAGGTACTTGAATATTCCCCAACTGTTCTGGTCCATTTACGGTTATTGCTTCTGTGAACATAGTCGCTAAATAATCCCAACGTGTTACATAAGGCAGATATTGTATAACTGTTCTGTTTTCCGCAATTTTTTCCATCCCTCTGTGTAAATAACCCAATATCGGTTCACAATCAATAACATCTTCACCATCTAGAGTAAGGATGAGCCGAAGAACACCATGCATTGATGGGTGGTGAGGTCCCATATTGACTATCATGAGGTCTTTTCTTGTAGTTGTTACATTCATAGGTTATTCCTCGATTCATTTTTTCATGAATTGCTGAAAACAAAAAGAAGTTCATCAAAATTCAAGATCTAATAAATCAAATAATTCAAGTTATTTTTCAATTTAACGAGTTTTTGATTCCCGAATATCCAGCCGACTAATTAATTCTTTATAACGTACTTTATTTTTCTTTGACAAATAAGACAGAAGTCGTTGCCGTTTTCCCAGGATTTTACGTAGACCTCTCTGAGATAAATAGTCTTTTCTGTGTAATTCCAAATGTGAAGTAAGTCTTCGTATCTTATTGGTGAAGCTAACTACTTGAAATTCAACAGACCCACTGTTTTCTTTTTTTTCTTCTTGTGAAATAACGGAAATAAATGAATTTTTTACCATAAAACGAAACCTTCTATTCTTTTTTGTTTTTCTTTTTAAAATTCAAAAATTTTACCAATCAGTAAGAATAATGCGACTAATTTTAATTTTGTCTATACAATAATCTTAATTTCTTTATGAACTCCTAATTTTATCAAATAAAATTAATTAATCCAATTTTCAATTTTATTTGGATACGAATAGGAAGGGGTGGTATATTTCTACACTCAAAAAAAGGTATTATTGACGAATTTCCAATCGTGGATACATATGTATCCTTACCATACTAAAACAGCTGCTATTATTGGTATCAAACCAATATCGGTTCATACAAGCTAAATCTTCTAATCTATAATTAGGCCAGAGAAAGAACTTTAATTTAATTAGTTTATTTTTATCTCTTTTGCTTTTATCCAAAACTTCACTACAGTTTTTTACGTATTTGAAAAATACTGGATTTTTATGTATAACATTTCTATTCCTCGAATAGAAAGAAATTAGAATTCTTAATTCTCTCCGCCGTTTAGTGGATAAAATTTTTTCAGGAACAAAGAAATCAGAATGATTTTTGTCCCTATTTTCGATCATTCTTTGATGTCTTCCAATAGATTTATCAAAATATTTCTTATCAATATAGCTTTTTTCTCGATATCTTTGATTAATTTCGGGCTTACTCTTATGAACCAATGAAATATTTATCGTTTGATAGATAAGAAATTGTCCGTCATTTTTTATAGACAAACGAACTGGTTCGATAATAAATATGCCCTTTTTCATCAATTCTGTAAGAGTTAAATCCTTTTGAATCATTAGAATATCCAAACTCATTTCTCCCCTTTGAATAGAGGATATAGCAATTTCTTTTGGATTTATCAATCTAAGCAGGAGACAATATACTTTGATATTATTGATCATTCTTTGATTTAAAGAATCATCCCATCTCAATTGAAAACGTAAATACCTTTTTAGGAAGAAATCAAGCTCTGCTTCTGTATTGCTCTTGTATTGCTTTTTCTTTCTACGTTTTTTCATATTTGAGCCTGCATAATCTTCTTCAATATCTTTTTCTTGGTTTGAGAGAACCGATCCAAGATTCTCTTGGTTTTGTGCATCTGATTCAAGATTACCTCGGCCTGCAGATTCTTTTTCTTCTTGATTTCGATTCTCTAATTCAATAATTTTTTTTTCATTTGATAATATAAAAAGATTCCCCTTTCTCTTTATATTGATATTTTGATTTTCACTAACATTTTCATTTCCATTCAAATTTGAAAGAAGTAATTTGATTGGTATGATCCACGGTTTCATTTTATATGTATTATAAAATAGGATAAATTCTGGGAAGAACCAAAGTTTCAGATTCGATATGGGACGACTTAATATTTCTTCATTCATTCCCATCCAATCAAAAAGGTTTTTTTTCTTGGATGGTTGGATTCCTTGATTTTGATAGATTGTAAGATAAGAAAGACCTTTTTTAGTAATTTTGTCAATTAGTTGATAATTTTTAAACCCAGCCTTAGCATTTTTATTACCATTGGGATCTATCCAGGACTCAATATCAACTTTCTTTCTAAGACAAAAATGGAAAATTTTCCAATCAAAATATTTTCTATCGGAAAATTTCTCCAGATTCATAATATCCTCTTCTCCTAGATAATTATTGATAGGAATAAGACCTCCTGACATATTAAATAATATACCCTTATCTATATTGTCTATATTGTAATCATAAGAAATCTTCTCTTTATTATTTATACGTAATGGTGATCCATAAATATATGAATGCTTTTTATTTTCATAATTAATAGATTTATATGAGAAAAGGTCATACCTATAGTGTTTTTGAAAGTTATATTTTTGATTCGGTAATGAATTTGCTTCAAAATCATTTAATTTTTTGTAATGAATTAATTGGTCTGTTTTTTCATCAGAATACTTTTTGTTTAAATCTTTATTCCGATCCATACGTTGTTGATTGATTTTAGTTCGCCATTTTTGAGGTACTAAGCGATACCATCTAATCGGGGATAAACCATATTGATAATGCCCTCTTAACCAGTTTTTCCATTGATTGATTCCAGAATTCAAAAGATCTTTCTGTCGTAATTCAGAATTCAATATTTTTGTTCTTCGAAATAATTCTTTATTTCATTCTTAAGAAAAGAGACGTTCCGTGATATTCAAGAACATATCTTAATTTATACAAGTTAATAAGTTGGGTTTGGTATAATTTGTAAAATACATATGCTTGTGACAAGGAGGATAAGTCAAAAATTCTTTTTGAATTCTTATTACTAATATCAAAAGGCGACTTTTTTATAGTCGAAATAAAGCGAAGTGTATTTTTATTTGTTTTATTAATTTTTTCTTTATTTGTTTCATTATTGGAAATGTATTTATCAAGAATTTTTTTTGATAATTCAAAAAAAAGTTGTGTATTGATTCTCGGAATAGAAATGATAGATAGAACGATATCTATATATATCCTTTGAATTAAAAATATTATAAAAAAATATGATTTACGGATGAATCTAACATTTCCTCTTTTTAATTTCTGCGAAATATTTTTTCTTGGTGGTACTAGTTTAGTAGGAGAACTTCTTTTATTAGAACTAATATTTATTTTATTATTTAGTTCCGGAGTTAAAAATCCTTTCTTCTTATCTTTTGTAATTTTATCTATTTGATTCCTGATTGTGGTTGTTCTATCAGCCAGATCTTTCATTTTTTTTTCTGTCAACGAATAATCTTTCAAATCCATAAATCGAATTTGAATGGACGATTCATGAATCATCTGATTACTCGTTAGCGAATCTTTTTCTTTTTTAATTTCACTCAATTCATATATTTCTCTTAATCCAAAGAATAGAATTGGATTTATTTTTGAAAGTTCTTTTATTATTCTTTTATAAATAGAATGCTTTTGATGACCCGTTTTTTTGTTTCTTTTGAGATGTTTAGAAAAAATTTTGTTCTTTCTTTTAAAAACTGTATAACTAGAAAAGACTTTTTTTGCAATTTTATAATTTTTTTTTTGAGTTCTTTGAAAATGGGTTCAAAAAATGAACGTCGTTTTCGGGGAGAACCAAAAGGAAGGTTAGTTTCCATTCCCCAAACTGTTAAAAAACAAAAATCGTTTTTTTTGTCCTTTATCTTTTTTTTTCAGTTTCAACGGATTTTTTTGAGGGGATCGTAGGTTAGACCTGTGCCAAGGTTTAAGGCAAAAAGGAAATAGGATCTTTATCTGAATACCGTCTGTCAACCAATTTTTTGGAAATTCTGTTTCTGATAATTGAACACCATTATAGGTGCATTTAACATGCATTTCTTTATTCCAATCTTTTAAGTCTTCGGACCATTCGGGAAATTGAAATAATAACATACGGACTATATTTTTAGCTATTATCAATGAAGGTAATATAATAGATTTTCTAAGAAACGCTTGGCTTACTAATATGAAACCTCTTATTACTTGAGCAAATAGAATGCTATCCCAGGCTTCTGCTATTTCTATTCGTGCTTTCTCTTCTCTTTTGTATTTTTCTCTTTTTTGTTCTTCTTTTTTTTCTCACTTTCTTTTCTCTTTTCCTCTGTATAATCCGAAATTTTTAATTTTTGTGCTTTTTTATCCGTTGAGTTTTTAAAAATGACTTTCACTAACTCGGAGATATTAAAAGAAAAAAGGGGTTTGTCTATTCGGTCCAAAAAAAGAGGGGAATGCACATTTGCTTGAACCAGTTCCCAGGTAACAGTTTTACGTCTTTGAACACGCATGGATCCTTTGATTATGTCTCGACGAAAATCTGATTGTTGCGAATAACGTATCAAAGCCACTTCCTCTGTTTGATCAGGGTCATTAGTATTGGAGGTATTAGTATCAGTATTTTCTTGCTTATCAGTAAAAATTACTACACGTTTGGCTTTTCTTGAACGAATCTCATGATCCTCTGCGACGTTTTCTTCATTTTCTCCTCCTTCCTGTTGTTCTAATTCATCGATTAATTGGTATGACCATCGGGGAACTTTTTTACTGATTTCTTTTATTCCAA
>NW_022204399.1:0-81451 GCF_007655135.1 Punica granatum | reverse complement strand
GGAGGGAAGAGAGGAGGGATTGAGCCGCCGGCCATAGGGGATCTAGCCGTGGCTAGATGCGCCAAGCCGCGGCTTGGAGTTGGAGCCGAGGCTTAGGGTTGAGCGTGGCTCCAGGATTGAGCCGTGGGCCCTTGTTGGCTCAAGGAAAAGCCGGGAAAAGCTTGGGGCTCGATCGGTTACGCGTGTGCCTCCGAGGTCCGATTAATTGATAGATTTGGAATGTTCGCACGAGGAGAATTTAAATGAGCCTAATATCGAATATGTCATGTGGACGAATGTTCGGGTGGCTCGGCGCCTCGAGCCGGTTTGTCCCGTTTGGCATTCGGAGTGGAGTTGAGTGCCCCCGGTCTCCGATTGCCTTTGTGCATCTCATGTTCGTCTCGGTGACCCTCTTGCCTCGTGCGGGATCGTCGCTCGTCGTCTTCGACTGAAGACCGTTGGCCCGGGAAGACCTGGGGACTTGTGACTGGGCTTCTCTCAGTGTTCTTCGAATGTCTCGAGGCGTTCGGGATCGTTATGATCTCTGTTTGTCATGAACATGCCCCGAAGCTCGCCGGGAGGCATTTGTGACCACTGAAACGTCCCTCGGGAGCCAAGTCGAGTTCCGAAGGTCATCTGAAGCAAATATAAAGAGAAAATAAACTAGGATCACCATTTGGTAGAAACCGAAGAACGCAGGATGACAGAGACATTGAATATTGATACTCCAGGAAATACCCAATGAAATAAATCTAACAAATATGCTCAAAAGTCGCGGGAACTTCTCGAAAGAATACCTCTGAACTGATCTGTAAAGAATCCTTGTGAACTCATGTCTGTATAGCTGAGATATATCTTGACTCTGATACTTACCGAATCCACTACTCATTTGGAGCTTGAGGAATAATTGATCATGACGCTGATTTATGTGGAACTTGACCAATGGGGAATGAGGTGCTTCCCTCTACTCAAATCTAATGTATTATAATAATTATGTATAGATTTCGAAAAGTATACTTAAGTCCCAAGCTTATTCTTTAACCAAGCACAAAGAATTAATGAAGATCAACCTCTAAAAAATCTTACTAATATGTTAGTGAAGTATTAAAAGTTTCTCATAAGTAATAGGGCAATTAAGATTGAAACTAATCGAATAACTAACATAACAACTAAACGAGAAGTCACAATCAAACTCAAGCACATCTGCTTCCAATTCAATTCACCTTTGTTCTGAAGCCCCAATTTAGGTCTTGCCTTTCACTTCTTCAATTTAATAATCCACTAAATCAATCTATGAACAAGTCCCTCTCTTACTTAGTTCAGAGAAAAAGTAAAATTCCAATAAATAATCATCTACTTTCGATTTTATTCTTCGATTTGCTCATTCCATCGAATTCGCAGGAATACACATTCAGACACAAGAAGAAATCAATCGTTATCACATACACAACACTTCCATAGCAACTGATTTCAAGCCCAAATTACTACTTAGGGTCATTCTTTAAATTTTCAACTCCAATAAGTCTTCTAAACAATCAAAATAAAACACATAGCCTACGCTTTCTATTTATGGGTCTCATCTATCCTTACTCCGCTTCAGATCGAATCGTTAACCAATTTATAGAGAAGGAACGTGATTTAAGAAAAAGGAGAACCTGATTAATAGGAACTCAGCACATACATCATATAACAATAATTTAGCCAAATGCAAAATCGAGTCTTCTTTATATATATATATATATATACCTTATCGTAAAGAATTCAATCAATCATACTTTTTCTGCTATTCTTAACCCCCAAATTATCCTTATCCGACTTTTTCCAATTCTGAGCTCCTAATCAGGCTATCTATCACTTTGCTTCTTTCAAGAATAACAACCCTCTCAAACATAAGTCAAGTCAACTTATAATATACAAGATATTAGTATACACGGCCAAAAGTCTATATTTTCATTGTTCACCAGAGAAGAAGAAGATTACAAACATGATCGCAATTATTTAATTCAATTGGAGATCCAAACAATATTCTGACAAACTAAATCAAAATATACATGCTCAAAGAGTTGCAAGAACTTCTGTAAAACCTGATTGCAAAACCTTTTTTTTTAGTGATATTCCCAATCGTCAACTGCTTAATATCAATTTTCATATTGTGCAGCGCAAATGTAAATTTCAAGAAGCAGACATAACGGTAAAGATTCTCACCATAGGGCTTATAGACATCAACATGACCCCCATAATAGCCACGCCTAAAAAAGTGTCTTGGTTTCTTGTAGGTATATTGATATGAAAGGTCTCATCATCAAAATAATTCTGACGAAAGATTTAAGGGCAAGCGATGATAATGTCATCACATCCTCGACATCAATAGGTATTTAGACCAATTAATCTCTTGAGCTTCAACATCACACCACCTAAGATAAGGATATCTTGGCGAAGATAGTTTATCAAATCCCACTATTCAACAGAAGATTAGACACAGACAAATCCGCATGTGAGATAGAACCTTTGGATCCTAATTCAGGGCATAATGTCTTTCCCAATGTTTCAAGAGAGCTAGGCAGTATGTGCAAGAATCTCTGAAACGTAATAATAACTTATCGCCAAGATAAACTTTCAACTCGTAAAGTTTTATGATTCCTACAATGTTTTGATTTTACTTATTACCACGATCAACATAATACCTAAGAATTAAAATACCATCAATCGGGCAAAATTATATGAATAAACTGTTCGAAGACGAAAACTACTATATTGTTTCACAGATTCTTCCAAATGGGATAAAAATTCAAATAACATTCTTTCACTCCTATCTTCAAAGTAGGATAAAAACTCAATCAACCAGCATAGAATTCAAGAAATACTAGCAAA
This sequence comes from Punica granatum, assembly GCF_007655135.1. Classification (NCBI taxonomy): domain Eukaryota; kingdom Viridiplantae; phylum Streptophyta; class Magnoliopsida; order Myrtales; family Lythraceae; genus Punica; species Punica granatum. Next base: position 78,601 of record NW_022204399.1, on the reverse strand, counting down.
ATCACCACAATTATCCAAAAATTACTCGGGGATCAAGCTTCAACTTAAGTCTACAGGATCTCCTAACCTAGGCTCTGATACCAAAATTGTCACGACCCGAAAATTCAGCTGAATTTTCCCTATATTTCTTCGACATCCATTATCACGTAACTATTCATATAAAATCTGCTTTCCATAACTCTCAAAAACATACAACTACTACAAATGCTCTAGCTTATCTATTATATAAGTACGATTCTAGCAAAACTACATTGCTAAACCAACTAGACAAAAATTTCAGGTCGTGACATTCTCAAGTCCATTCTATACAGAAAGGATATCTATTAATAACTAAGGTTCCTACCTAGTCCTCCAAGCTGATCCCCGATATCAAAAAGTGGTCCTCCGCGCAATTGGAAGCTTATCTGGAAAAATGTATGCAGGGTGTGAGCTGCATCTCAGTGAGCACTAAATTCCAAAGCAAAATGAATAATAATAAGAGATAAATATATTTAGACAACCAAATATTCCTACAGATAGTAGTAGATAAGCAAGTCTATCAAATTAATTCACCAACACGACATACTAGACAATACGTACAAATGATTACTAAGTTCATTCATCAACAATCAATTGCCCTTATAACCATATCAACTAATATTAGAATTAACCATTAACCAACATCATTTTGCACTCATAACCTAACTAAATCAAATAGCAAAAACACGACTTCCATACAATAATTCAGACAATCATATTAATCATCACATTTACAGCAATCCAACCAAACAAACAATATACAACACAACCAAATCAATATAGCCATAGGGTTGCATTCCCTCGCAACAGAGTTGCAAACGGTACAGTGACCCCGCACTTCTCGCACAATCATTCTCAACTCCCAATATCCATATCTCATAAGCGGGGGCCGCCTATTAACCTCTGGCAGTAAGAGTTGACCTCAGTTTGTATTCCGCCGGGTCTTAGCGGCCGATCAAGCCCCTTTTTCTATTCCGCGGGTCCAGCGGCCGATTAGGCCCCGTTTATATTCGCCGGGGTCCAGCAGCCGATCATGCCCTATTTTTATTCCGCTGGTCCAGCGGCCAATCTGGCCCATTTTGTAATCCGCCGGGTCAGCGGTCCCATGGCTATAGTTCAAACAACAATCACAAAAACAATCAACTGTAACCGGCCATCACACATCATAAACTCACACCAAATTCTTATTCTCAAATTATCACAACCCTCCGTGTAGACAAATAAAATTCTCATCATATCCCAATTGAATCACATTATCATCATATATTTCTTACACGATCCACATACTCAATCACACTGCATATCCCAAGTCAAGTGTATCACAAGGCCGTATTGTTCATATCCGTTCAAACAACATAGCAATACCGATTCCTTAATCTAACTACCACACTACATTCGTCTTAAATAATTTCTATAATCATAACACATGATTTCACAAGGGAATAGAGTATAGATATCATATATAATATATATACATATATATATATCATTTCACAAGGAATAAAGTACTCACCTAACTCCAAAATATAGTCCCATCGAATCAAGCCTTTCAAATGCCGGGATTCAGTCACCTCGGTCCCTAATCAACACTAAATTATGCATACATGATACAATACAATATCAAACCACTTCGCACACCCGTTTACTGATTATCTATTTCCTTTTAGAATTAAATTACAAGCATAAATGTTAGATTATATACTAGCTAAGCGCATAAACATACATCAGTTCAACTCCCTAGTTCTTTCATTATGATAGCTATAATATAAAGCTTTCATAATTAACAAGTACTTTTTTACCTATCCCTTTCATAATTAACAGTACAGAACATTTCATTTCATCCATTTCGGAATATGGACGTGCACTTATCAATCAATACATCTCCTTATTTACCTAAGCATTTACAATGGCTTACACATATCGACCACCTTGCTTACCTTGACTTTATCTTAACTTATCAATCAATTTAACATATCCCAATCTTATGTAAGCACATGAGGAAGAACTCAGCCCAATATTCATTCACAATCTTATATAAAAACAATAATGGGAGTTTAGCCATGTTGCTCATAACTCTTAACATGTTAAGACCTTAGGCAAACACACACGTACTAGTAAGCGCACCTTCACTTCTCTAATCAAAACATAATCTTTCTTCACAGTCATTAGAATCCATTGCATTCATGCCAAGTTCCATCACCACAGTAAGTGGAAGGTAATTAAAGCCAATTACCCCCAACCATCCACATATATATGTGTGTATATATATATTGAGCAGAGATTCCCCGACCAGCACTATCATACCAGTATAAGCTCACCAATTCACAACCTATAAGCACACTCTTAAGGATGCAGACAATCGAATATTATGAAACCGACTTTACATGAAAGCTATAAATGCCTTGGCCATAGCTGAAACGAATTCAAACCAGCCAAAAAGAACATGAAATGAGTGATTAAGAACGCCAAGGCCCCGGAGAGCTAACTTACAGTCGAAACTTCTTAATTCGTGGGTACCTCAAACTGGAAACCAAACTGAAACGAAGAGGGAAATAGCTCAATCCGCACCTAACTCAGTGAATAAGAGTGTCTAGGGTTAGGAGAATCAACTTACTAATCAAGAACTCCAAGCTTAGTCATTTTCCCTTTCAAAATTTGCTCAGCTCGATCATCTCCCCCGTGTTGTTTCTCTAGTCTGGTTCGTTCTGTTCATTGTCCCATGAACAGAGCCCCAGCTTGGCTTGAAGACTCCTCGAACCTATCCTTTAATTCTGCCTCTTCTACCTCGAATTTACACAGAGCGGTCCTCTCTCTCTCTCTCTCTCTCTACCGTTCTCTAGCCCTCTCTCTCTGTTTCCTCTATTTGTTCTCTTGTTCTGCATCGTTTTCTTCTTCTTCCCCTTTCCCCCGTGAAACCAAACCAAACAGACAAGGGAAAGGAATAAATAAATAAATACATGAATGATGTGAATGCTGAGGCGGTGGAAATGAGGCATGCTGGGGAGACAGGAGGGAAAGGTTGAGCCACGTGGGGTCCATGGCACCACCACCTCTTTTTCTTTTTCTTTTTGATGCTTCAGATATGTACGTAACATACATATATATACACGCGCACTTATATAACATGTAAGTAAATGAATGCATATATAGAGGATTAAGGGTTATAGCATCTTCAGGTCCCCATATCACCTCTGAACTGACTTTTCCAAACACCTTCATAGATCACCAAGCTTCCGCTGAGCCACTATAATACATTTGATGATATGAGCCCAAATCTTGTAGAATATCCAAATCTCCATCTCGAAAGCAACTCTAAGATTGTCGAGTTCGAATACCGAAAACTCTATCCAAAACCTAATCAATAGAATTCATTCCATGTCGCTGGGATAAATAAACTGAAATAAACGCCAAATCTGTCTTGAGTGATCAAAGATTTGTATATGTCCCGGCGGATGGTAGAATTGGCTTCTCTAAATCTGATAGCTTTTCCAGTGGAATAATTATCCATGCCAGGGTAGGTAGCTGATAGATATAATTTAGAATACCAGAAACCCTGCTGAATTACACGATGATGCCAAAGTAAAATTATTAATCTAAACAATAATAGAATCCCAAGATCCATGATGAAAACCAAGTAAGATCCCGTTGAATAAGCAGAGCAACAATTCTCTCAATCCCATCAGATCATTATCACGACAACATCAACCTTGACTGATTGCAGATATAAAGGAGAAAATAAACTAGGATCACCATTTGGTAGAACCGAAGAACGCAGGATGACAGAGAACATTGAATAATTGATACTCCAGGAAATATCCCAATGAAATAAATCTAACAAATATGCTCAAAAGTCGCGGGAACTTCTCGAAAGAATACCTCTGAACTTGATCCGTAAAGAATCCTTGTGAACTCATGTCTGTATAGCTGAGATATATCTTGACTCTGATACTTAACCGAATCCAATACTCATTTGGAGCTTGAGGAATAATTGATCATGACGCTGATTTAATGTGGAACTTGACCAATGGGGAACTTGAGGTGCTTCCCTCTACTCAAATCTTAATGTATTATAATAATTATGTATAGATTTCGAAAAGTATACTTAAGTCCCAAGCTTATTCTTTAACCAAGCACAAAGAAATTAATGAAGATCAACCTCTAAAAAATCTTACTAATATGTTAGTGAAGTATTAAAAGTTTCTCATAAGTAAATAGGGCAATTAAGATTGAAACTAATCGAATAACTAACATAACAACTAAACGAGGAAGTCACAATCAAAACTCAAGCACATCTGCTTCCAATTCAATTCACCTTTGTTCTGAAGCCCCAATTTAGGTCTTGCCTTTCACTTCTTCAATTTAATAATCCACTAAATCAATCTATGAACAAGTCCCTCTCTTACTTAGTTCAGAGAAAAAGTAAAATTCCAATAAATTAATCATCTACTTTCCGATTTTATTCTTCGATTTGCTCATTCCATCGAATTCGCAGGAATACACATTCAGACACAAGAAGAAATCAAATCGTTATCACATACACAACACTTCCATAGCAACTGATTTCAAGCCCAAATTACTACTTAGGGTCATTCTTTAAATTTTCAACTCCAATAAGTCTTCTAAACAATCAAAATAAAACACATAGCCTACGCTTTCTATATATGGGTCTCATCTATCCTTACTCCGCTTCAGATCGAATCGTTAACCAATTTATAGAGAAGGAACGTGATTTAAGAAAAAGGAGAACCTGATTAATAGGAACTCAGCACATACATCATATAACAATAATTTAGCCAAATGCAAAATCGAGTCTTCTATATATATATATATATATATACCTTATCGTAAAGAATTCAATCAATCATACTTTTTCTGCTATTCTTAACCCCCAAATTATCCTTATCCGACTTTCTTCCAATTCTGAGCTCCTAATCAGGCTATCTATCACTTTGCTTCTTTCAAGAATAACAACCCTCTCAAACATAAGTCAAGTCAACTTATAATTATACAAGAATATTAGTATACACGGCCAAAAGTCTATATTTTCATTGTTCACCAGAGAAAGAAGAAGATTACAAACATGATCGCAATTATTTAATTCAATTGGAGATCCAAACAATATTCTGACAAACTAAATCAAATATACATGCTCAAAGAGTTGCAAGAACTTCTGTAAAACCTGATATGCAAAACCTTTTTTTTTTAGTGATATTCCCAATCGTCAACTGCTTAATATCAATTTTCATATTGTGCAGCGCAAATGTAAATTTCAAGAAGCAGACATAACGGTAAAGATTCTCACCATAGGGCTTATAGACATCAACATGACCCCCATAATAGCCACGCCTAATAAAAGTGTCTTGGTTTCTTGTAGGTATATTGATATGAAAGGTCTCATCATCAAAATAATTCTGACGAAAGATTTTAAGGGCAAGCGATGATAATGTCATCACATCCTCGACATCAATACGGTATTTAGACCAATTAATCTCTTGAGCCTTCAACATCACACCACCTAAGATAAGGATATCTTGGCGAAGATAGTTTATCAAATCCACACTATTCAACAGAAGATTAGACACAGACAAATCCGCATGTGGGATAGAACCTTTGGATCCTAATTCAGGGCATAATGTCTTTCCCAATGTTTCAAGAGAGCTAGGCAGTAATGTGCAAGAATCTCTGAAACGTAATAATAACTTATCGCCAAGATAAACTTTCAACTCGTAAAGTTTATGATTCCTCAACAATGTTTTGATTTTATACTTATTACCACGATCAACATAATACCTAAGAATTAAAATACCATCAAATCGGGCAAAATTATGGAAATAAACTGTTCGAAGACGAAAACTACTATATTGTTTCACAGATTCTTCCAAATGGGATAAAAATTCAAATAACATTCTTTCACTCCTATCTTCAAAGGTAGGATAAAAACTCAATCAACCAGCATAGAATTCAAGAAATACTAGCAAAATCACCACAATTATCCAAAAATTACTCGGGGATCAAGCTTCAACTTAAGTCTACAGGATCTCCTAACCTAGGCTCTGATACCAAAATTGTCACGACCCGAAATTTCAGCTGAATTTTCCCTATATTTCTTCGACATCCATTATCACGTAACTATTCATATAAAATCTGCTTTCCATAACTCTCAAAAACATACAACTACTACAAATGCTCTAGCTTATATATTTATATAAGTACGATTCTAGCAAAACTACATTGCTAAACCAACTAGACAAAAATTTCAGGTCGTGACATTCTCAAGTCCATTCTATACAGAAAGGATATCTATTAAATAACTAAGGTTCCTACCTAGTCCTCCAAGCTGATCCCCGATATCAAAAAGTGGTTCCTCCGCGCAATCGGAAGCTTATCTGGAAAAATGTATGCAGGGTGTGAGCTGCATCTCAGTGAGCACTAAATTCCAAAGCAAAATGAATAATAATAAGAGATAAATATATTTTAGACAACCAAATATTCCTACAGATAGTAGTAGCATAAGCAAGTCTATCAATTAATTCACCAACACGACATACTAGACAATACGTACAAATGATTACTAAGTTCATTCATCAACAATCAATTGCCCTTATAACCATATCAACTAATATTAGAATTAACCATTAACCAACATCATTTTGCACTCATAACCTAACTAAATCAAATTAGCAAACAACACGACTTCCATACAATAATTCAGACAATCATATTAATCATCACATTTACAGCAATCCAACCAAACAAACAATATACAACACAACCAAATCAATATAGCCATAGGGTTGCATTCCCTCGCAACAGAGTTGCAACGGTACCGTGACCCCGCACTTCTCGCACATATCATTCTCAACTCCCAATATCCATATCTCATAAGCGGGGGCCGCCTATTAACCTCTGGCGGTAAGAGTTGACCTCAGTTTGTATTCCGCCGGGTCTTAGGGCCGATCAAGCCCCTTTTTCTATTCCGCCGGGTCCAGCGGCCGATTAGGCCCCTGTTTATATTCCGCCGGGTCCAGCGGCCGATCATGCCCCTATTTTTATTCCGCTGGGTCCAGCGGCCAATCTGGCCCATTTGTAATCCGCCGGGTCCAGCGGTCCCATGGCTATAGTCAAACAACAATCACAAAAACAATCAACTGTAACCGGCCATCACACATCATAAACTCACACCAATTCTTATTCTCAAATTATCACAACCTCCGTATACACAAATAAAATTCTCATCATATTCCCAATTGAATCACATTATCATCATATATTTCTTACACGATCCACATACTCAATCACACTGCATATCCCAAGTCAAGGTGTATCACAAAGGCCGTATTGTTCATATCCGTTCAAACAACATAGCAATACCGATTCCTTAATCTAACTACCACTACATTCGTCTTAAATAATTTCTATAATCATAACACATGATTTCACAAGGGAATAGAGTATTCAGATATCATATATATATATATACATATATATATATCATTTCACAATGGAATAAAGTACTCACCTAACTCCAAAATATAGTCCATCGAATCAAGCCTTTCAAATGCCGGGATTCAGTCACCTCGGTCCCTAATCAACACTAAATTATGCATACATGATACAATACAATATCAAACCACTTCGCACACCCGTTTACTGATTATCTATTTCCTTTTAGAATTAAATTACAAGCATAAATGTTAGATTATATACTAGCTAAGCGCATAAACATACATCAGTTCAACTCCCTAGTTCTTTCATTATGATAGCTATAATATAAAGCTTTCATAATTAACAAGTACTTTTTTACCTATCCCTTTCATAATTAACAGTACAGAACATTTCATTTCATCCATTTCGGAATATGGACGTGCACTTATCAATCAATACATCTCCTTATTTACCTAAGCATTTACAATGGCTTACACATATCGACCACCTTGCTTACCTTGACTTTATCTTAAACTTATCAATCAATTTAACATATCCCAATCTTATGTAAGCACATGAGGAAGAACTCAGCCCAATATTCATTCACAATCTTATATAAAAACAATAATGGGAGTTTAGCCATGTTGCTCATAACTCTTAACATGTTAAGACCTTAGGCAAACACACACGTACTAGTAAGCGCACCCTTCACTTCTCTAATCAAAACATAATCTTTCTTCACAGTCATTAGAATCCATTGCATTCATGCCAAGTTCCATCACCACAGTAAGTGGAAGGTAATTAAAGCCAATTACCCCCAACCATCCACATATATATGTGTGTATATATATATTGAGCAGAGATTCCCCGACCAGCACTATCATACCAGTATAAGCTCACCAATTCACAACCTATAAGCACACTCTTAAGGATGCAGACAATCGAATATTATGAAACCGACTTTACATGAAAGCTATAAATGCCTTGGCCATAGCTGAAACGAATTCAAACCAGCCAAAAAGAACATGAAATGAGTGATTAAGAACGCCAAGGCCCCGGAGAGCTAACTTACAGTCGAAACTTCTTAATTCGTGGGTACCTCAAACTGGAAACCAAACTGAAACGAAGAGGGAAATAGCTCAATCCGCACCTAACTCAGTGAATAAGAGTGTCTAGGGTTAGGAGAATCAACTTACTAATCAAGAACTCCAAGCTTAGTCATTTTCCCTTTCAAAATTTGCTCAGCTCGATCATCTCCCCCGTGTTGTTTCTCTAGTCTGGTTCGTTCTGTTCATTGTCCCATGAACAGAGCCCCAGCTTGGCTTGAAGACTCCTCGAACCTATCCTTTAATTCTGCCTCTTCTACCTCGAATTTACACAGAGCGGCCTCCTCTCTCTCTCTCTCTCTCTACCGTTCTCTAGCCCTCTCTCTCTGTTTCCTCTATTTGTTCTCTTGTTCTGCATCGTTTTCTTCTTCTTCCCCTTTCCCCCGTGAAACCAAACCAAACAGACAAGGGAAAGGAATAAATAAATAAATACATGAATGATGTGAATGCTGAGGCGGTGGAAATGAGGCATGCTGGGGAGACAGGAGGGAAAGGTTGAGCCACGTGGGGTCCATGGCACCACCACCTCTTTTTCTTTTTTCTTTTTTGATGCTTCAGATATGTACGTAACATACATATATATACACGCGCACTTATATAACATGTAAGTAAATGAATGCATATATAGAGGATTAAGGGTTATAGCATCTTCAGGTCCCCATATCACCTCTGAACTGACTTTTCCAAACACCTTCATAGATCACCAAGCTTCCGCTGAGCCACTATAATACATTTGATGATATGACCCCAAATCTTGTAGAATATCCAAATCTCCATCTCGAAAGCAACTCTAAGATTGTCGAGTTCGAATACCGAAAACTCTATCCAAAACCTAATCAATAGAATTCATTCCATGTCGCTGGGATAAATAAACTGAAATAAACGCCAAATCTGTCTTGAGTGATCAAAGATTTGTATATGTCCCGGCGGATGGTAGAATTGGCTTCTCTAAATCTGATAGCTTTTCCAGTGGAATAATTATCCATGCCAGGGTAGGTAGCTGATAGATATAATTTAGAATACCAGAAACCCTGCTGAATTACACGATGATGCCAAAGTAAAATTATTAATCTAAACAATAATAGAATCCCAAGATCCATGATGAAAACCAAGTAAGATCCCGTTGAATAAGCAGAGCAACAATTCTCTCAATCCCATCAGATCATTATCACGACAACATCAACCTTGACTGATTGCAGATATAAAGGAGAAAATAAACTAGGATCACCATTTGGTAGAACCGAAGAACGCAGGATGACAGAGAACATTGAATAATTGATACTCCAGGAAATATCCCAATGAAATAAATCTAACAAATATGCTGAAAAGTCGCGGGAACTTCTCGAAAGAATACCTCTGAACTTGATCCGTAAAGAATCCTTGTGAACTCATGTCTGTATAGCTGAGATATATCTTGACTCTGATACTTAACCGAATCCAATACTCATTTGGAGCTTGAGGAATAATTGATCATGACGCTGATTTAATGTGGAACTTGACCAATGGGGAACTTGAGGTGCTTCCCTCTACTCAAATCTTAATGTATTATAATAATTATGTATAGATTTCGAAAAGTATACTTAAGTCCCAAGCTTATTCTTTAACCAAGCACAAAGAAATTAATGAAGATCAACCTCTAAAAAATCTTACTAATATGTTAGTGAAGTATTAAAAGTTTCTCATAAGTAAATAGGGCAATTAAGATTGAAACTAATCGAATAACTAACATAACAACTAAACGAGGAAGTCACAATCAAAACTCAAGCACATCTGCTTCCAATTCAATTCACCTTTGTTCTGAAGCCCCAATTTAGGTCTTGCCTTTCACTTCTTCAATTTAATAATCCACTAAATCAATCTATGAACAAGTCCCTCTCTTACTTAGTTCAGAGAAAAAGTAAAATTCCAATAAATTAATCATCTACTTTCCGATTTTATTCTTCGATTTGCTCATTCCATCGAATTCGTAGGAATACACATTCAGACACAAGAAGAAATCAAATCGTTATCACATACACAACACTTCCATAGCAACTGATTTCAAGCCCAAATTACTACTTAGGGTCATTCTTTAAATTTTCAACTCCAATAAGTCTTCTAAACAATCAAAATAAAACACATAGCCTACGCTTTCTATATATGGGTCTCATCTATCCTTACTCCGCTTCAGATCGAATCGTTAACCAATTTATGGAGAAGGAACGTGATTTAAGAAAAAGGAGAACCTGATTAATAGGAACTCAGCACATACATCATATAACAATAATTTAGCCAAATGCAAAATCGAGTCTTCTTTATATATATATATATATATACCTTATCGTAAAGAATTCAATCAATCATACTTTTTCTGCTATTCTTAACCCCCAAATTATCCTTATCCGACTTTCTTCCAATTCTGAGCTCCTAATCAGGCTATCTATCACTTTGCTTCTTTCAAGAATAACAACCCTCTCAAACATAAGTCAAGTCAACTTATAATTATACAAGAATATTAGTATACACGGCCAAAAGTCTATATTTTCATTGTTCACCAGAGAAAGAAGAAGATTACAAACATGATCGCAATTATTTAATTCAATTGGAGATCCAAACAATATTCTGACAAACTAAATCAAATATACATGCTCAAAGAGTTGCAAGAACTTCTGTAAACCTGATATGCAAAACCTTTTTTTTTTAGTGATATTCCCAATCGTCAACTGCTTAATATCAATTTTCATATTGTGCAGCGCAAATGTAAATTTCAAGAAGCAGACATAACGGTAAAGATTCTCACCATAGGGCTTATAGACATCAACATGACCCCCATAATAGCCACGCCTAATAAAAGTGTCTTGGTTTCTTGTAGGTATATTGATATGAAAGGTCTCATCATCAAAATAATTCTGACGAAAGATTTTAAGGGCAAGCGATGATAATGTCATCACATCCTCTACATCAATACGGTATTTAGACCAATTAATCTCTTGAGCCTTCAACATCACACCACCTAAGATAAGGATATCTTGGCGAAGATAGTTTATCAAATCCACACTATTCAACAGAAGATTAGACACAGACAAATCCGCATGTGGGATAGAACCTTTGGATCCTAATTCAGGGCATAATGTCTTTCCCAATGTTTCAAGAGAGCTAGGCAGTAATGTGCAAGAATCTCTGAAACGTAATAATAACTTATCGCCAAGATAAACTTTCAACTCGTAAAGTTTATGATTCCTCAACAATGTTTTGATTTTATACTTATTACCACGATCAACATAATACCTAAGAATTAAAATACCATCAAATCGGGCAAAATTATGGAAATAAACTGTTCGAAGACGAAAACTACTATATTGTTTCACAGATTCTTCCAAATGGGATAAAAATTCAAATAACATTCTTTCACTCCTATCTTCAAAGGTAGGATAAAAACTCAATCAACCAGCATAGAATTCAAGAAATACTAGCAAAATCACCACAATTATCCAAAAATTACTCGGGGATCAAGCTTCAACTTAAGTCTACAGCATCTCCTAACCTAGGCTCTGATACCAAAATTGTCACGACCCGAAATTTCAGCTGAATTTTCCCTATATTTCTTCGACATCCATTATCACGTAACTATTCATATAAAATCTGCTTTCCATAACTCTCAAAAACATACAACTACTACAAATGCTCTAGCTTATATATTTATATAAGTACGATTCTAGCAAAACTACATTGCTAAACCAACTAGACAAAAATTTCAGGTCGTGACATTCTCAAGTCCATTCTATACAGAAAGGATATCTATTAAATAACTAAGGTTCCTACCTAGTCCTCCAAGCTGATCCCCGATATCAAAAAGTGGTTCCTCCGCGCAATCGGAAGCTTATCTGGAAAAATGTATGCAGGGTGTGAGCTGCATCTCAGTGAGCACTAAATTCCAAAGCAAAATGAATAATAATAAGAGATAAATATATTTTAGACAACCAAATATTCCTACAGATAGTAGTAGCATAAGCAAGTCTATCAATTAATTCACCAACACGACATACTAGACAATACGTACAAATGATTACTAAGTTCATTCATCAACAATCAATTGCCCTTATAACCATATCAACTAATATTAGAATTAACCATTAACCAACATCATTTTGCACTCATAACCTAACTAAATCAAATTAGCAAACAACACGACTTCCATACAATAATTCAGACAATCATATTAATCATCACATTTACAGCAATCCAACCAAACAAACAATATACAACACAACCAAATCAATATAGCCATAGGGTTGCATTCCCTCGCAACAGAGTTGCAACGGTACCGTGACCCCGCACTTCTCGCACATATCATTCTCAACTCCCAATATCCATATCTCATAAGCGGGGGCCGCCTATTAACCTCTGGCGGTAAGAGTTGACCTCAGTTTGTATTCCGCCGGGTCTTAGGGCCGATCAAGCCCCTTTTTCTATTCCGCCGGGTCCAGCGGCCGATTAGGCCCCTGTTTATATTCCGCCGGGTCCAGCGGCCGATCATGCCCCTATTTTTATTCCGCTGGGTCCAGCGGCCAATCTGGCCCATTTTGTAATCCGCCGGGTCCAGCGGTCCCATGGCTATAGTCAAACAACAATCACAAAAACAATCAACTGTAACCGGCCATCACACATCATAAACTCACACCAAATTCTTATTCTCAAATTATCACAACCTCCGTATACACAAATAAAATTCTCATCATATTCCCAATTGAATCACATTATCATCATATATTTCTTACACGATCCACATACTCAATCACACTGCATATCCCAAGTCAAGGTGTATCACAAAGGCCGTATTGTTCATATCCGTTCAAACAACATAGCAATACCGATTCCTTAATCTAACTACCACTACATTCGTCTTAAATAATTTCTATAATCATAACACATGATTTCACAAGGGAATAGAGTATTCAGATATCATATATATATATATACATATATATATATCATTTCACAATGGAATAAAGTACTCACCTAACTCCAAAATATAGTCCATCGAATCAAGCCTTTCAAATGCCGGGATTCAGTCACCTCGGTCCCTAATCAACACTAAATTATGCATACATGATACAATACAATATCAAACCACTTCGCACACCCGTTTACTGATTATCTATTTCCTTTTAGAATTAAATTACAAGCATAAATGTTAGATTATATACTAGCTAAGCGCATAAACATACATCAGTTCAACTCCCTAGTTCTTTCATTATGATAGCTATAATATAAAGCTTTCATAATTAACAAGTACTTTTTTACCTATCCCTTTCATAATTAACAGTACAGAACATTTCATTTCATCCATTTCGGAATATGGACGTGCACTTATCAATCAATACATCTCCTTATTTACCTAAGCATTTACAATGGCTTACACATATCGACCACCTTGCTTACCTTGACTTTATCTTAAACTTATCAATCAATTTAACATATCCCAATCTTATGTAAGCACATGAGGAAGAACTCAGCCCAATATTCATTCACAATCTTATATAAAAACAATAATGGGAGTTTAGCCATGTTGCTCATAACTCTTAACATGTTAAGACCTTAGGCAAACACACACGTACTAGTAAGCGCACCCTTCACTTCTCTAATCAAAACATAATCTTTCTTCACAGTCATTAGAATCCATTGCATTCATGCCAAGTTCCATCACCACAGTAAGTGGAAGGTAATTAAAGCCAATTACCCCCAACCATCCACATATATATGTGTGTATATATATATTGAGCAGAGATTCCCCGACCAGCACTATCATACCAGTATAAGCTCACCAATTCACAACCTATAAGCACACTCTTAAGGATGCAGACAATCGAATATTATGAAACCGACTTTACATGAAAGCTATAAATGCCTTGGCCATAGCTGAAACGAATTCAAACCAGCCAAAAAGAACATGAAATGAGTGATTAAGAACGCCAAGGCCCCGGAGAGCTAACTTACAGTCGAAACTTCTTAATTCGTGGGGTACCTCAAACTGGAAACCAAACTGAAACGAAGAGGGAAATAGCTCAATCCGCACCTAACTCAGTGAATAAGAGTGTCTAGGGTTAGGAGAATCAACTTACTAATCAAGAACTCCAAGCTTAGTCATTTTCCCTTTCAAAATTTGCTCAGCTCGATCATCTCCCCCGTGTTGTTTCTCTAGTCTGGTTCGTTCTGTTCATTGTCCCATGAACAGAGCCCCAGCTTGGCTTGAAGACTCCTCGAACCTATCCTTTAATTCTGCCTCTTCTACCTCGAATTTACACAGAGCGGTCCTCTCTCTCTCTCTCTCTCTACCGTTCTCTAGCCCTCTCTCTCTGTTTCCTCTATTTGTTCTCTTGTTCTGCATCGTTTTCTTCTTCTTCCCCTTTCCCCCGTGAAACCAAACCAAACAGACAAGGGAAAGGAATAAATAAATAAATACATGAATGATGTGAATGCTGAGGCGGTGGAAATGAGGCATGCTGGGGAGACAGGAGGGAAAGGTTGAGCCACGTGGGGTCCATGGCACCACCACCTCTTTTTCTTTTTTCTTTTTTGATGCTTCAGATATGTACGTAACATACATATATATACACGCGCACTTATATAACATGTAAGTAAATGAATGCATATATAGAGGATTAAGGGTTATAGCATCTTCAGGTCCCCATATCACCTCTGAACTGACTTTTCCAAACACCTTCATAGATCACCAAGCTTCCGCTGAGCCACTATAATACATTTGATGATATGACCCCAAATCTTGTAGAATATCCAAATCTCCATCTCGAAAGCAACTCTAAGATTGTCGAGTTCGAATACCGAAAACTCTATCCAAAACCTAATCAATAGAATTCATTCCATGTCGCTGGGATAAATAAACTGAAATAAACGCCAAATCTGTCTTGAGTGATCAAAGATTTGTATATGTCCCGGCGGATGGTAGAATTGGCTTCTCTAAATCTGATAGCTTTTCCAGTGGAATAATTATCCATGCCAGGGTAGGTAGCTGATAGATATAATTTAGAATACCAGAAACCCTGCTGAATTACACGATGATGCCAAAGTAAAATTATTAATCTAAACAATAATAGAATCCCAAGATCCATGATGAAAACCAAGTAAGATCCCGTTGAATAAGCAGAGCAACAATTCTCTCAATCCCATCAGATCATTATCACGACAACATCAACCTTGACTGATTGCAGATATAAAGGAGAAAATAAACTAGGATCACCATTTGGTAGAACCGAAGAACGCAGGATGACAGAGAACATTGAATAATTGATACTCCAGGAAATATCCCAATGAAATAAATCTAACAAATATGCTGAAAAGTCGCGGGAACTTCTCGAAAGAATACCTCTGAACTTGATCCGTAAAGAATCCTTGTGAACTCATGTCTGTATAGCTGAGATATATCTTGACTCTGATACTTAACCGAATCCAATACTCATTTGGAGCTTGAGGAATAATTGATCATGACGCTGATTTAATGTGGAACTTGACCAATGGGGAACTTGAGGTGCTTCCCTCTACTCAAATCTTAATGTATTATAATAATTATGTATAGATTTCGAAAAGTATACTTAAGTCCCAAGCTTATTCTTTAACCAAGCACAAAGAAATTAATGAAGATCAACCTCTAAAAAATCTTACTAATATGTTAGTGAAGTATTAAAAGTTTCTCATAAGTAAATAGGGCAATTAAGATTGAAACTAATCGAATAACTAACATAACAACTAAACGAGGAAGTCACAATCAAAACTCAAGCACATCTGCTTCCAATTCAATTCACCTTTGTTCTGAAGCCCCAATTTAGGTCTTGCCTTTCACTTCTTCAATTTAATAATCCACTAAATCAATCTATGAACAAGTCCCTCTCTTACTTAGTTCAGAGAAAAAGTAAAATTCCAATAAATTAATCATCTACTTTCCGATTTTATTCTTCGATTTGCTCATTCCATCGAATTCGTAGGAATACACATTCAGACACAAGAAGAAATCAAATCGTTATCACATACACAACACTTCCATAGCAACTGATTTCAAGCCCAAATTACTACTTAGGGTCATTCTTTAAATTTTCAACTCCAATAAGTCTTCTAAACAATCAAAATAAAACACATAGCCTACGCTTTCTATATATGGGTCTCATCTATCCTTACTCCGCTTCAGATCGAATCGTTAACCAATTTATGGAGAAGGAACGTGATTTAAGAAAAAGGAGAACCTGATTAATAGGAACTCAGCACATACATCATATAACAATAATTTAGCCAAATGCAAAATCGAGTCTTCTTTATATATATATATATATATACCTTATCGTAAAGAATTCAATCAATCATACTTTTTCTGCTATTCTTAACCCCCAAATTATCCTTATCCGACTTTCTTCCAATTCTGAGCTCCTAATCAGGCTATCTATCACTTTGCTTCTTTCAAGAATAACAACCCTCTCAAACATAAGTCAAGTCAACTTATAATTATACAAGAATATTAGTATACACGGCCAAAAGTCTATATTTTCATTGTTCACCAGAGAAAGAAGAAGATTACAAACATGATCGCAATTATTTAATTCAATTGGAGATCCAAACAATATTCTGACAAACTAAATCAAATATACATGCTCAAAGAGTTGCAAGAACTTCTGTAAAACCTGATATGCAAAACCTTTTTTTTTTAGTGATATTCCCAATCGTCAACTGCTTAATATCAATTTTCATATTGTGCAGCGCAAATGTAAATTTCAAGAAGCAGACATAACGGTAAAGATTCTCACCATAGGGCTTATAGACATCAACATGACCCCCATAATAGCCACGCCTAATAAAAGTGTCTTGGTTTCTTGTAGGTATATTGATATGAAAGGTCTCATCATCAAAATAATTCTGACGAAAGATTTTAAGGGCAAGCGATGATAATGTCATCACATCCTCTACATCAATACGGTATTTAGACCAATTAATCTCTTGAGCCTTCAACATCACACCACCTAAGATAAGGATATCTTGGCGAAGATAGTTTATCAAATCCACACTATTCAACAGAAGATTAGACACAGACAAATCCGCATGTGGGATAGAACCTTTGGATCCTAATTCAGGGCATAATGTCTTTCCCAATGTTTCAAGAGAGCTAGGCAGTAATGTGCAAGAATCTCTGAAACGTAATAATAACTTATCGCCAAGATAAACTTTCAACTCGTAAAGTTTATGATTCCTCAACAATGTTTTGATTTTATACTTATTACCACGATCAACATAATACCTAAGAATTAAAATACCATCAAATCGGGCAAAATTATGGAAATAAACTGTTCGAAGACGAAAACTACTATATTGTTTCACAGATTCTTCCAAATGGGATAAAAATTCAAATAACATTCTTTCACTCCTATCTTCAAAGGTAGGATAAAAACTCAATCAACCAGCATAGAATTCAAGAAATACTAGCAAAATCACCACAATTATCCAAAAATTACTCGGGGATCAAGCTTCAACTTAAGTCTACAGCATCTCCTAACCTAGGCTCTGATACCAAAATTGTCACGACCCGAAATTTCAGCTGAATTTTCCCTATATTTCTTCGACATCCATTATCACGTAACTATTCATATAAAATCTGCTTTCCATAACTCTCAAAAACATACAACTACTACAAATGCTCTAGCTTATATATTTATATAAGTACGATTCTAGCAAAACTACATTGCTAAACCAACTAGACAAAAATTTCAGGTCGTGACATTCTCAAGTCCATTCTATACAGAAAGGATATCTATTAAATAACTAAGGTTCCTACCTAGTCCTCCAAGCTGATCCCCGATATCAAAAAGTGGTTCCTCCGCGCAATCGGAAGCTTATCTGGAAAAATGTATGCAGGGTGTGAGCTGCATCTCAGTGAGCACTAAATTCCAAAGCAAAATGAATAATAATAAGAGATAAATATATTTTAGACAACCAAATATTCCTACAGATAGTAGTAGCATAAGCAAGTCTATCAATTAATTCACCAACACGACATACTAGACAATACGTACAAATGATTACTAAGTTCATTCATCAACAATCAATTGCCCTTATAACCATATCAACTAATATTAGAATTAACCATTAACCAACATCATTTTGCACTCATAACCTAACTAAATCAAATTAGCAAACAACACGACTTCCATACAATAATTCAGACAATCATATTAATCATCACATTTACAGCAATCCAACCAAACAAACAATATACAACACAACCAAATCAATATAGCCATAGGGTTGCATTCCCTCGCAACAGAGTTGCAACGGTACCGTGACCCCGCACTTCTCGCACATATCATTCTCAACTCCCAATATCCATATCTCATAAGCGGGGGCCGCCTATTAACCTCTGGCGGTAAGAGTTGACCTCAGTTTGTATTCCGCCGGGTCTTAGGGGCCGATCAAGCCCCTTTTTCTATTCCGCCGGGTCCAGCGGCCGATTAGGCCCCTGTTTATATTCCGCCGGGTCCAGCGGCCGATCATGCCCCTATTTTTATTCCGCTGGGTCCAGCGGCCAATCTGGCCCATTTTGTAATCCGCCGGGTCCAGCGGTCCCATGGCTATAGTCAAACAACAATCACAAAAACAATCAACTGTAACCGGCCATCACACATCATAAACTCACACCAAATTCTTATTCTCAAATTATCACAACCTCCGTATACACAAATAAAATTCTCATCATATTCCCAATTGAATCACATTATCATCATATATTTCTTACACGATCCACATACTCAATCACACTGCATATCCCAAGTCAAGGTGTATCACAAAGGCCGTATTGTTCATATCCGTTCAAACAACATAGCAATACCGATTCCTTAATCTAACTACCACTACATTCGTCTTAAATAATTTCTATAATCATAACACATGATTTCACAAGGGAATAGAGTATTCAGATATCATATATATATATATACATATATATATATCATTTCACAATGGAATAAAGTACTCACCTAACTCCAAAATATAGTCCATCGAATCAAGCCTTTCAAATGCCGGGATTCAGTCACCTCGGTCCCTAATCAACACTAAATTATGCATACATGATACAATACAATATCAAACCACTTCGCACACCCGTTTACTGATTATCTATTTCCTTTTAGAATTAAATTACAAGCATAAATGTTAGATTATATACTAGCTAAGCGCATAAACATACATCAGTTCAACTCCCTAGTTCTTTCATTATGATAGCTATAATATAAAGCTTTCATAATTAACAAGTACTTTTTTACCTATCCCTTTCATAATTAACAGTACAGAACATTTCATTTCATCCATTTCGGAATATGGACGTGCACTTATCAATCAATACATCTCCTTATTTACCTAAGCATTTACAATGGCTTACACATATCGACCACCTTGCTTACCTTGACTTTATCTTAAACTTATCAATCAATTTAACATATCCCAATCTTATGTAAGCACATGAGGAAGAACTCAGCCCAATATTCATTCACAATCTTATATAAAAACAATAATGGGAGTTTAGCCATGTTGCTCATAACTCTTAACATGTTAAGACCTTAGGCAAACACACACGTACTAGTAAGCGCACCCTTCACTTCTCTAATCAAAACATAATCTTTCTTCACAGTCATTAGAATCCATTGCATTCATGCCAAGTTCCATCACCACAGTAAGTGGAAGGTAATTAAAGCCAATTACCCCCAACCATCCACATATATATGTGTGTATATATATATTGAGCAGAGATTCCCCGACCAGCACTATCATACCAGTATAAGCTCACCAATTCACAACCTATAAGCACACTCTTAAGGATGCAGACAATCGAATATTATGAAACCGACTTTACATGAAAGCTATAAATGCCTTGGCCATAGCTGAAACGAATTCAAACCAGCCAAAAAGAACATGAAATGAGTGATTAAGAACGCCAAGGCCCCGGAGAGCTAACTTACAGTCGAAACTTCTTAATTCGTGGGGTACCTCAAACTGGAAACCAAACTGAAACGAAGAGGGAAATAGCTCAATCCGCACCTAACTCAGTGAATAAGAGTGTCTAGGGTTAGGAGAATCAACTTACTAATCAAGAACTCCAAGCTTAGTCATTTTCCCTTTCAAAATTTGCTCAGCTCGATCATCTCCCCCGTGTTGTTTCTCTAGTCTGGTTCGTTCTGTTCATTGTCCCATGAACAGAGCCCCAGCTTGGCTTGAAGACTCCTCGAACCTATCCTTTAATTCTGCCTCTTCTACCTCGAATTTACACAGAGCGGTCCTCTCTCTCTCTCTCTCTCTACCGTTCTCTAGCCCTCTCTCTCTGTTTCCTCTATTTGTTCTCTTGTTCTGCATCGTTTTCTTCTTCTTCCCCTTTCCCCCGTGAAACCAAACCAAACAGACAAGGGAAAGGAATAAATAAATAAATACATGAATGATGTGAATGCTGAGGCGGTGGAAATGAGGCATGCTGGGGAGACAGGAGGGAAAGGTTGAGCCACGTGGGGTCCATGGCACCACCACCTCTTTTTCTTTTTTCTTTTTTGATGCTTCAGATATGTACGTAACATACATATATATACACGCGCACTTATATAACATGTAAGTAAATGAATGCATATATAGAGGATTAAGGGTTATAGCATCTTCAGGTCCCCATATCACCTCTGAACTGACTTTTCCAAACACCTTCATAGATCACCAAGCTTCCGCTGAGCCACTATAATACATTTGATGATATGACCCCAAATCTTGTAGAATATCCAAATCTCCATCTCGAAAGCAACTCTAAGATTGTCGAGTTCGAATACCGAAAACTCTATCCAAAACCTAATCAATAGAATTCATTCCATGTCGCTGGGATAAATAAACTGAAATAAACGCCAAATCTGTCTTGAGTGATCAAAGATTTGTATATGTCCCGGCGGATGGTAGAATTGGCTTCTCTAAATCTGATAGCTTTTCCAGTGGAATAATTATCCATGCCAGGGTAGGTAGCTGATAGATATAATTTAGAATACCAGAAACCCTGCTGAATTACACGATGATGCCAAAGTAAAATTATTAATCTAAACAATAATAGAATCCCAAGATCCATGATGAAAACCAAGTAAGATCCCGTTGAATAAGCAGAGCAACAATTCTCTCAATCCCATCAGATCATTATCACGACAACATCAACCTTGACTGATTGCAGATATAAAGGAGAAAATAAACTAGGATCACCATTTGGTAGAACCGAAGAACGCAGGATGACAGAGAACATTGAATAATTGATACTCCAGGAAATATCCCAATGAAATAAATCTAACAAATATGCTGAAAAGTCGCGGGAACTTCTCGAAAGAATACCTCTGAACTTGATCCGTAAAGAATCCTTGTGAACTCATGTCTGTATAGCTGAGATATATCTTGACTCTGATACTTAACCGAATCCAATACTCATTTGGAGCTTGAGGAATAATTGATCATGACGCTGATTTAATGTGGAACTTGACCAATGGGGAACTTGAGGTGCTTCCCTCTACTCAAATCTTAATGTATTATAATAATTATGTATAGATTTCGAAAAGTATACTTAAGTCCCAAGCTTATTCTTTAACCAAGCACAAAGAAATTAATGAAGATCAACCTCTAAAAAATCTTACTAATATGTTAGTGAAGTATTAAAAGTTTCTCATAAGTAAATAGGGCAATTAAGATTGAAACTAATCGAATAACTAACATAACAACTAAACGAGGAAGTCACAATCAAAACTCAAGCACATCTGCTTCCAATTCAATTCACCTTTGTTCTGAAGCCCCAATTTAGGTCTTGCCTTTCACTTCTTCAATTTAATAATCCACTAAATCAATCTATGAACAAGTCCCTCTCTTACTTAGTTCAGAGAAAAAGTAAAATTCCAATAAATTAATCATCTACTTTCCGATTTTATTCTTCGATTTGCTCATTCCATCGAATTCGTAGGAATACACATTCAGACACAAGAAGAAATCAAATCGTTATCACATACACAACACTTCCATAGCAACTGATTTCAAGCCCAAATTACTACTTAGGGTCATTCTTTAAATTTTCAACTCCAATAAGTCTTCTAAACAATCAAAATAAAACACATAGCCTACGCTTTCTATATATGGGTCTCATCTATCCTTACTCCGCTTCAGATCGAATCGTTAACCAATTTATGGAGAAGGAACGTGATTTAAGAAAAAGGAGAACCTGATTAATAGGAACTCAGCACATACATCATATAACAATAATTTAGCCAAATGCAAAATCGAGTCTTCTTTATATATATATATATATATACCTTATCGTAAAGAATTCAATCAATCATACTTTTTCTGCTATTCTTAACCCCCAAATTATCCTTATCCGACTTTCTTCCAATTCTGAGCTCCTAATCAGGCTATCTATCACTTTGCTTCTTTCAAGAATAACAACCCTCTCAAACATAAGTCAAGTCAACTTATAATTATACAAGAATATTAGTATACACGGCCAAAAGTCTATATTTTCATTGTTCACCAGAGAAAGAAGAAGATTACAAACATGATCGCAATTATTTAATTCAATTGGAGATCCAAACAATATTCTGACAAACTAAATCAAATATACATGCTCAAAGAGTTGCAAGAACTTCTGTAAAACCTGATATGCAAAACCTTTTTTTTTTAGTGATATTCCCAATCGTCAACTGCTTAATATCAATTTTCATATTGTGCAGCGCAAATGTAAATTTCAAGAAGCAGACATAACGGTAAAGATTCTCACCATAGGGCTTATAGACATCAACATGACCCCCATAATAGCCACGCCTAATAAAAGTGTCTTGGTTTCTTGTAGGTATATTGATATGAAAGGTCTCATCATCAAAATAATTCTGACGAAAGATTTTAAGGGCAAGCGATGATAATGTCATCACATCCTCTACATCAATACGGTATTTAGACCAATTAATCTCTTGAGCCTTCAACATCACACCACCTAAGATAAGGATATCTTGGCGAAGATAGTTTATCAAATCCACACTATTCAACAGAAGATTAGACACAGACAAATCCGCATGTGGGATAGAACCTTTGGATCCTAATTCAGGGCATAATGTCTTTCCCAATGTTTCAAGAGAGCTAGGCAGTAATGTGCAAGAATCTCTGAAACGTAATAATAACTTATCGCCAAGATAAACTTTCAACTCGTAAAGTTTATGATTCCTCAACAATGTTTTGATTTTATACTTATTACCACGATCAACATAATACCTAAGAATTAAAATACCATCAAATCGGGCAAAATTATGGAAATAAACTGTTCGAAGACGAAAACTACTATATTGTTTCACAGATTCTTCCAAATGGGATAAAAATTCAAATAACATTCTTTCACTCCTATCTTCAAAGGTAGGATAAAAACTCAATCAACCAGCATAGAATTCAAGAAATACTAGCAAAATCACCACAATTATCCAAAAATTACTCGGGGATCAAGCTTCAACTTAAGTCTACAGCATCTCCTAACCTAGGCTCTGATACCAAAATTGTCACGACCCGAAATTTCAGCTGAATTTTCCCTATATTTCTTCGACATCCATTATCACGTAACTATTCATATAAAATCTGCTTTCCATAACTCTCAAAAACATACAACTACTACAAATGCTCTAGCTTATATATTTATATAAGTACGATTCTAGCAAAACTACATTGCTAAACCAACTAGACAAAAATTTCAGGTCGTGACATTCTCAAGTCCATTCTATACAGAAAGGATATCTATTAAATAACTAAGGTTCCTACCTAGTCCTCCAAGCTGATCCCCGATATCAAAAAGTGGTTCCTCCGCGCAATCGGAAGCTTATCTGGAAAAATGTATGCAGGGTGTGAGCTGCATCTCAGTGAGCACTAAATTCCAAAGCAAAATGAATAATAATAAGAGATAAATATATTTTAGACAACCAAATATTCCTACAGATAGTAGTAGCATAAGCAAGTCTATCAATTAATTCACCAACACGACATACTAGACAATACGTACAAATGATTACTAAGTTCATTCATCAACAATCAATTGCCCTTATAACCATATCAACTAATATTAGAATTAACCATTAACCAACATCATTTTGCACTCATAACCTAACTAAATCAAATTAGCAAACAACACGACTTCCATACAATAATTCAGACAATCATATTAATCATCACATTTACAGCAATCCAACCAAACAAACAATATACAACACAACCAAATCAATATAGCCATAGGGTTGCATTCCCTCGCAACAGAGTTGCAACGGTACCGTGACCCCGCACTTCTCGCACATATCATTCTCAACTCCCAATATCCATATCTCATAAGCGGGGGCCGCCTATTAACCTCTGGCGGTAAGAGTTGACCTCAGTTTGTATTCCGCCGGGTCTTAGGGGCCGATCAAGCCCCTTTTTCTATTCCGCCGGGTCCAGCGGCCGATTAGGCCCCTGTTTATATTCCGCCGGGTCCAGCGGCCGATCATGCCCCTATTTTTATTCCGCTGGGTCCAGCGGCCAATCTGGCCCATTTTGTAATCCGCCGGGTCCAGCGGTCCCATGGCTATAGTCAAACAACAATCACAAAAACAATCAACTGTAACCGGCCATCACACATCATAAACTCACACCAAATTCTTATTCTCAAATTATCACAACCTCCGTATACACAAATAAAATTCTCATCATATTCCCAATTGAATCACATTATCATCATATATTTCTTACACGATCCACATACTCAATCACACTGCATATCCCAAGTCAAGGTGTATCACAAAGGCCGTATTGTTCATATCCGTTCAAACAACATAGCAATACCGATTCCTTAATCTAACTACCACTACATTCGTCTTAAATAATTTCTATAATCATAACACATGATTTCACAAGGGAATAGAGTATTCAGATATCATATATATATATATACATATATATATATCATTTCACAATGGAATAAAGTACTCACCTAACTCCAAAATATAGTCCATCGAATCAAGCCTTTCAAATGCCGGGATTCAGTCACCTCGGTCCCTAATCAACACTAAATTATGCATACATGATACAATACAATATCAAACCACTTCGCACACCCGTTTACTGATTATCTATTTCCTTTTAGAATTAAATTACAAGCATAAATGTTAGATTATATACTAGCTAAGCGCATAAACATACATCAGTTCAACTCCCTAGTTCTTTCATTATGATAGCTATAATATAAAGCTTTCATAATTAACAAGTACTTTTTTACCTATCCCTTTCATAATTAACAGTACAGAACATTTCATTTCATCCATTTCGGAATATGGACGTGCACTTATCAATCAATACATCTCCTTATTTACCTAAGCATTTACAATGGCTTACACATATCGACCACCTTGCTTACCTTGACTTTATCTTAAACTTATCAATCAATTTAACATATCCCAATCTTATGTAAGCACATGAGGAAGAACTCAGCCCAATATTCATTCACAATCTTATATAAAAACAATAATGGGAGTTTAGCCATGTTGCTCATAACTCTTAACATGTTAAGACCTTAGGCAAACACACACGTACTAGTAAGCGCACCCTTCACTTCTCTAATCAAAACATAATCTTTCTTCACAGTCATTAGAATCCATTGCATTCATGCCAAGTTCCATCACCACAGTAAGTGGAAGGTAATTAAAGCCAATTACCCCCAACCATCCACATATATATGTGTGTATATATATATTGAGCAGAGATTCCCCGACCAGCACTATCATACCAGTATAAGCTCACCAATTCACAACCTATAAGCACACTCTTAAGGATGCAGACAATCGAATATTATGAAACCGACTTTACATGAAAGCTATAAATGCCTTGGCCATAGCTGAAACGAATTCAAACCAGCCAAAAAGAACATGAAATGAGTGATTAAGAACGCCAAGGCCCCGGAGAGCTAACTTACAGTCGAAACTTCTTAATTCGTGGGGTACCTCAAACTGGAAACCAAACTGAAACGAAGAGGGAAATAGCTCAATCCGCACCTAACTCAGTGAATAAGAGTGTCTAGGGTTAGGAGAATCAACTTACTAATCAAGAACTCCAAGCTTAGTCATTTTCCCTTTCAAAATTTGCTCAGCTCGATCATCTCCCCCGTGTTGTTTCTCTAGTCTGGTTCGTTCTGTTCATTGTCCCATGAACAGAGCCCCAGCTTGGCTTGAAGACTCCTCGAACCTATCCTTTAATTCTGCCTCTTCTACCTCGAATTTACACAGAGCGGTCCTCTCTCTCTCTCTCTCTCTACCGTTCTCTAGCCCTCTCTCTCTGTTTCCTCTATTTGTTCTCTTGTTCTGCATCGTTTTCTTCTTCTTCCCCTTTCCCCCGTGAAACCAAACCAAACAGACAAGGGAAAGGAATAAATAAATAAATACATGAATGATGTGAATGCTGAGGCGGTGGAAATGAGGCATGCTGGGGAGACAGGAGGGAAAGGTTGAGCCACGTGGGGTCCATGGCACCACCACCTCTTTTTCTTTTTTCTTTTTTGATGCTTCAGATATGTACGTAACATACATATATATACACGCGCACTTATATAACATGTAAGTAAATGAATGCATATATAGAGGATTAAGGGTTATAGCATCTTCAGGTCCCCATATCACCTCTGAACTGACTTTTCCAAACACCTTCATAGATCACCAAGCTTCCGCTGAGCCACTATAATACATTTGATGATATGACCCCAAATCTTGTAGAATATCCAAATCTCCATCTCGAAAGCAACTCTAAGATTGTCGAGTTCGAATACCGAAAACTCTATCCAAAACCTAATCAATAGAATTCATTCCATGTCGCTGGGATAAATAAACTGAAATAAACGCCAAATCTGTCTTGAGTGATCAAAGATTTGTATATGTCCCGGCGGATGGTAGAATTGGCTTCTCTAAATCTGATAGCTTTTCCAGTGGAATAATTATCCATGCCAGGGTAGGTAGCTGATAGATATAATTTAGAATACCAGAAACCCTGCTGAATTACACGATGATGCCAAAGTAAAATTATTAATCTAAACAATAATAGAATCCCAAGATCCATGATGAAAACCAAGTAAGATCCCGTTGAATAAGCAGAGCAACAATTCTCTCAATCCCATCAGATCATTATCACGACAACATCAACCTTGACTGATTGCAGATATAAAGGAGAAAATAAACTAGGATCACCATTTGGTAGAACCGAAGAACGCAGGATGACAGAGAACATTGAATAATTGATACTCCAGGAAATATCCCAATGAAATAAATCTAACAAATATGCTGAAAAGTCGCGGGAACTTCTCGAAAGAATACCTCTGAACTTGATCCGTAAAGAATCCTTGTGAACTCATGTCTGTATAGCTGAGATATATCTTGACTCTGATACTTAACCGAATCCAATACTCATTTGGAGCTTGAGGAATAATTGATCATGACGCTGATTTAATGTGGAACTTGACCAATGGGGAACTTGAGGTGCTTCCCTCTACTCAAATCTTAATGTATTATAATAATTATGTATAGATTTCGAAAAGTATACTTAAGTCCCAAGCTTATTCTTTAACCAAGCACAAAGAAATTAATGAAGATCAACCTCTAAAAAATCTTACTAATATGTTAGTGAAGTATTAAAAGTTTCTCATAAGTAAATAGGGCAATTAAGATTGAAACTAATCGAATAACTAACATAACAACTAAACGAGGAAGTCACAATCAAAACTCAAGCACATCTGCTTCCAATTCAATTCACCTTTGTTCTGAAGCCCCAATTTAGGTCTTGCCTTTCACTTCTTCAATTTAATAATCCACTAAATCAATCTATGAACAAGTCCCTCTCTTACTTAGTTCAGAGAAAAAGTAAAATTCCAATAAATTAATCATCTACTTTCCGATTTTATTCTTCGATTTGCTCATTCCATCGAATTCGTAGGAATACACATTCAGACACAAGAAGAAATCAAATCGTTATCACATACACAACACTTCCATAGCAACTGATTTCAAGCCCAAATTACTACTTAGGGTCATTCTTTAAATTTTCAACTCCAATAAGTCTTCTAAACAATCAAAATAAAACACATAGCCTACGCTTTCTATATATGGGTCTCATCTATCCTTACTCCGCTTCAGATCGAATCGTTAACCAATTTATGGAGAAGGAACGTGATTTAAGAAAAAGGAGAACCTGATTAATAGGAACTCAGCACATACATCATATAACAATAATTTAGCCAAATGCAAAATCGAGTCTTCTTTATATATATATATATATATACCTTATCGTAAAGAATTCAATCAATCATACTTTTTCTGCTATTCTTAACCCCCAAATTATCCTTATCCGACTTTCTTCCAATTCTGAGCTCCTAATCAGGCTATCTATCACTTTGCTTCTTTCAAGAATAACAACCCTCTCAAACATAAGTCAAGTCAACTTATAATTATACAAGAATATTAGTATACACGGCCAAAAGTCTATATTTTCATTGTTCACCAGAGAAAGAAGAAGATTACAAACATGATCGCAATTATTTAATTCAATTGGAGATCCAAACAATATTCTGACAAACTAAATCAAATATACATGCTCAAAGAGTTGCAAGAACTTCTGTAAAACCTGATATGCAAAACCTTTTTTTTTTAGTGATATTCCCAATCGTCAACTGCTTAATATCAATTTTCATATTGTGCAGCGCAAATGTAAATTTCAAGAAGCAGACATAACGGTAAAGATTCTCACCATAGGGCTTATAGACATCAACATGACCCCCATAATAGCCACGCCTAATAAAAGTGTCTTGGTTTCTTGTAGGTATATTGATATGAAAGGTCTCATCATCAAAATAATTCTGACGAAAGATTTTAAGGGCAAGCGATGATAATGTCATCACATCCTCTACATCAATACGGTATTTAGACCAATTAATCTCTTGAGCCTTCAACATCACACCACCTAAGATAAGGATATCTTGGCGAAGATAGTTTATCAAATCCACACTATTCAACAGAAGATTAGACACAGACAAATCCGCATGTGGGATAGAACCTTTGGATCCTAATTCAGGGCATAATGTCTTTCCCAATGTTTCAAGAGAGCTAGGCAGTAATGTGCAAGAATCTCTGAAACGTAATAATAACTTATCGCCAAGATAAACTTTCAACTCGTAAAGTTTATGATTCCTCAACAATGTTTTGATTTTATACTTATTACCACGATCAACATAATACCTAAGAATTAAAATACCATCAAATCGGGCAAAATTATGGAAATAAACTGTTCGAAGACGAAAACTACTATATTGTTTCACAGATTCTTCCAAATGGGATAAAAATTCAAATAACATTCTTTCACTCCTATCTTCAAAGGTAGGATAAAAACTCAATCAACCAGCATAGAATTCAAGAAATACTAGCAAAATCACCACAATTATCCAAAAATTACTCGGGGATCAAGCTTCAACTTAAGTCTACAGCATCTCCTAACCTAGGCTCTGATACCAAAATTGTCACGACCCGAAATTTCAGCTGAATTTTCCCTATATTTCTTCGACATCCATTATCACGTAACTATTCATATAAAATCTGCTTTCCATAACTCTCAAAAACATACAACTACTACAAATGCTCTAGCTTATATATTTATATAAGTACGATTCTAGCAAAACTACATTGCTAAACCAACTAGACAAAAATTTCAGGTCGTGACATTCTCAAGTCCATTCTATACAGAAAGGATATCTATTAAATAACTAAGGTTCCTACCTAGTCCTCCAAGCTGATCCCCGATATCAAAAAGTGGTTCCTCCGCGCAATCGGAAGCTTATCTGGAAAAATGTATGCAGGGTGTGAGCTGCATCTCAGTGAGCACTAAATTCCAAAGCAAAATGAATAATAATAAGAGATAAATATATTTTAGACAACCAAATATTCCTACAGATAGTAGTAGCATAAGCAAGTCTATCAATTAATTCACCAACACGACATACTAGACAATACGTACAAATGATTACTAAGTTCATTCATCAACAATCAATTGCCCTTATAACCATATCAACTAATATTAGAATTAACCATTAACCAACATCATTTTGCACTCATAACCTAACTAAATCAAATTAGCAAACAACACGACTTCCATACAATAATTCAGACAATCATATTAATCATCACATTTACAGCAATCCAACCAAACAAACAATATACAACACAACCAAATCAATATAGCCATAGGGTTGCATTCCCTCGCAACAGAGTTGCAACGGTACCGTGACCCCGCACTTCTCGCACATATCATTCTCAACTCCCAATATCCATATCTCATAAGCGGGGGCCGCCTATTAACCTCTGGCGGTAAGAGTTGACCTCAGTTTGTATTCCGCCGGGTCTTAGGGGCCGATCAAGCCCCTTTTTCTATTCCGCCGGGTCCAGCGGCCGATTAGGCCCCTGTTTATATTCCGCCGGGTCCAGCGGCCGATCATGCCCCTATTTTTATTCCGCTGGGTCCAGCGGCCAATCTGGCCCATTTTGTAATCCGCCGGGTCCAGCGGTCCCATGGCTATAGTCAAACAACAATCACAAAAACAATCAACTGTAACCGGCCATCACACATCATAAACTCACACCAAATTCTTATTCTCAAATTATCACAACCTCCGTATACACAAATAAAATTCTCATCATATTCCCAATTGAATCACATTATCATCATATATTTCTTACACGATCCACATACTCAATCACACTGCATATCCCAAGTCAAGGTGTATCACAAAGGCCGTATTGTTCATATCCGTTCAAACAACATAGCAATACCGATTCCTTAATCTAACTACCACTACATTCGTCTTAAATAATTTCTATAATCATAACACATGATTTCACAAGGGAATAGAGTATTCAGATATCATATATATATATATACATATATATATATCATTTCACAATGGAATAAAGTACTCACCTAACTCCAAAATATAGTCCATCGAATCAAGCCTTTCAAATGCCGGGATTCAGTCACCTCGGTCCCTAATCAACACTAAATTATGCATACATGATACAATACAATATCAAACCACTTCGCACACCCGTTTACTGATTATCTATTTCCTTTTAGAATTAAATTACAAGCATAAATGTTAGATTATATACTAGCTAAGCGCATAAACATACATCAGTTCAACTCCCTAGTTCTTTCATTATGATAGCTATAATATAAAGCTTTCATAATTAACAAGTACTTTTTTACCTATCCCTTTCATAATTAACAGTACAGAACATTTCATTTCATCCATTTCGGAATATGGACGTGCACTTATCAATCAATACATCTCCTTATTTACCTAAGCATTTACAATGGCTTACACATATCGACCACCTTGCTTACCTTGACTTTATCTTAAACTTATCAATCAATTTAACATATCCCAATCTTATGTAAGCACATGAGGAAGAACTCAGCCCAATATTCATTCACAATCTTATATAAAAACAATAATGGGAGTTTAGCCATGTTGCTCATAACTCTTAACATGTTAAGACCTTAGGCAAACACACACGTACTAGTAAGCGCACCCTTCACTTCTCTAATCAAAACATAATCTTTCTTCACAGTCATTAGAATCCATTGCATTCATGCCAAGTTCCATCACCACAGTAAGTGGAAGGTAATTAAAGCCAATTACCCCCAACCATCCACATATATATGTGTGTATATATATATTGAGCAGAGATTCCCCGACCAGCACTATCATACCAGTATAAGCTCACCAATTCACAACCTATAAGCACACTCTTAAGGATGCAGACAATCGAATATTATGAAACCGACTTTACATGAAAGCTATAAATGCCTTGGCCATAGCTGAAACGAATTCAAACCAGCCAAAAAGAACATGAAATGAGTGATTAAGAACGCCAAGGCCCCGGAGAGCTAACTTACAGTCGAAACTTCTTAATTCGTGGGGTACCTCAAACTGGAAACCAAACTGAAACGAAGAGGGAAATAGCTCAATCCGCACCTAACTCAGTGAATAAGAGTGTCTAGGGTTAGGAGAATCAACTTACTAATCAAGAACTCCAAGCTTAGTCATTTTCCCTTTCAAAATTTGCTCAGCTCGATCATCTCCCCCGTGTTGTTTCTCTAGTCTGGTTCGTTCTGTTCATTGTCCCATGAACAGAGCCCCAGCTTGGCTTGAAGACTCCTCGAACCTATCCTTTAATTCTGCCTCTTCTACCTCGAATTTACACAGAGCGGTCCTCTCTCTCTCTCTCTCTCTACCGTTCTCTAGCCCTCTCTCTCTGTTTCCTCTATTTGTTCTCTTGTTCTGCATCGTTTTCTTCTTCTTCCCCTTTCCCCCGTGAAACCAAACCAAACAGACAAGGGAAAGGAATAAATAAATAAATACATGAATGATGTGAATGCTGAGGCGGTGGAAATGAGGCATGCTGGGGAGACAGGAGGGAAAGGTTGAGCCACGTGGGGTCCATGGCACCACCACCTCTTTTTCTTTTTTCTTTTTTGATGCTTCAGATATGTACGTAACATACATATATATACACGCGCACTTATATAACATGTAAGTAAATGAATGCATATATAGAGGATTAAGGGTTATAGCATCTTCAGGTCCCCATATCACCTCTGAACTGACTTTTCCAAACACCTTCATAGATCACCAAGCTTCCGCTGAGCCACTATAATACATTTGATGATATGACCCCAAATCTTGTAGAATATCCAAATCTCCATCTCGAAAGCAACTCTAAGATTGTCGAGTTCGAATACCGAAAACTCTATCCAAAACCTAATCAATAGAATTCATTCCATGTCGCTGGGATAAATAAACTGAAATAAACGCCAAATCTGTCTTGAGTGATCAAAGATTTGTATATGTCCCGGCGGATGGTAGAATTGGCTTCTCTAAATCTGATAGCTTTTCCAGTGGAATAATTATCCATGCCAGGGTAGGTAGCTGATAGATATAATTTAGAATACCAGAAACCCTGCTGAATTACACGATGATGCCAAAGTAAAATTATTAATCTAAACAATAATAGAATCCCAAGATCCATGATGAAAACCAAGTAAGATCCCGTTGAATAAGCAGAGCAACAATTCTCTCAATCCCATCAGATCATTATCACGACAACATCAACCTTGACTGATTGCAGATATAAAGGAGAAAATAAACTAGGATCACCATTTGGTAGAACCGAAGAACGCAGGATGACAGAGAACATTGAATAATTGATACTCCAGGAAATATCCCAATGAAATAAATCTAACAAATATGCTGAAAAGTCGCGGGAACTTCTCGAAAGAATACCTCTGAACTTGATCCGTAAAGAATCCTTGTGAACTCATGTCTGTATAGCTGAGATATATCTTGACTCTGATACTTAACCGAATCCAATACTCATTTGGAGCTTGAGGAATAATTGATCATGACGCTGATTTAATGTGGAACTTGACCAATGGGGAACTTGAGGTGCTTCCCTCTACTCAAATCTTAATGTATTATAATAATTATGTATAGATTTCGAAAAGTATACTTAAGTCCCAAGCTTATTCTTTAACCAAGCACAAAGAAATTAATGAAGATCAACCTCTAAAAAATCTTACTAATATGTTAGTGAAGTATTAAAAGTTTCTCATAAGTAAATAGGGCAATTAAGATTGAAACTAATCGAATAACTAACATAACAACTAAACGAGGAAGTCACAATCAAAACTCAAGCACATCTGCTTCCAATTCAATTCACCTTTGTTCTGAAGCCCCAATTTAGGTCTTGCCTTTCACTTCTTCAATTTAATAATCCACTAAATCAATCTATGAACAAGTCCCTCTCTTACTTAGTTCAGAGAAAAAGTAAAATTCCAATAAATTAATCATCTACTTTCCGATTTTATTCTTCGATTTGCTCATTCCATCGAATTCGTAGGAATACACATTCAGACACAAGAAGAAATCAAATCGTTATCACATACACAACACTTCCATAGCAACTGATTTCAAGCCCAAATTACTACTTAGGGTCATTCTTTAAATTTTCAACTCCAATAAGTCTTCTAAACAATCAAAATAAAACACATAGCCTACGCTTTCTATATATGGGTCTCATCTATCCTTACTCCGCTTCAGATCGAATCGTTAACCAATTTATGGAGAAGGAACGTGATTTAAGAAAAAGGAGAACCTGATTAATAGGAACTCAGCACATACATCATATAACAATAATTTAG
Organism: Punica granatum; assembly: GCF_007655135.1. NCBI lineage: Eukaryota > Viridiplantae > Streptophyta > Magnoliopsida > Myrtales > Lythraceae > Punica > Punica granatum. The sequence continues at coordinate 43,739 of NW_022204399.1, read as the reverse complement.
CCAAATGCAAAATCGAGTCTTCTTTATATATATATATATATATACCTTATCGTAAAGAATTCAATCAATCATACTTTTTCTGCTATTCTTAACCCCCAAATTATCCTTATCCGACTTTCTTCCAATTCTGAGCTCCTAATCAGGCTATCTATCACTTTGCTTCTTTCAAGAATAACAACCCTCTCAAACATAAGTCAAGTCAACTTATAATTATACAAGAATATTAGTATACACGGCCAAAAGTCTATATTTTCATTGTTCACCAGAGAAAGAAGAAGATTACAAACATGATCGCAATTATTTAATTCAATTGGAGATCCAAACAATATTCTGACAAACTAAATCAAATATACATGCTCAAAGAGTTGCAAGAACTTCTGTAAAACCTGATATGCAAAACCTTTTTTTTTTAGTGATATTCCCAATCGTCAACTGCTTAATATCAATTTTCATATTGTGCAGCGCAAATGTAAATTTCAAGAAGCAGACATAACGGTAAAGATTCTCACCATAGGGCTTATAGACATCAACATGACCCCCATAATAGCCACGCCTAATAAAAGTGTCTTGGTTTCTTGTAGGTATATTGATATGAAAGGTCTCATCATCAAAATAATTCTGACGAAAGATTTTAAGGGCAAGCGATGATAATGTCATCACATCCTCTACATCAATACGGTATTTAGACCAATTAATCTCTTGAGCCTTCAACATCACACCACCTAAGATAAGGATATCTTGGCGAAGATAGTTTATCAAATCCACACTATTCAACAGAAGATTAGACACAGACAAATCCGCATGTGGGATAGAACCTTTGGATCCTAATTCAGGGCATAATGTCTTTCCCAATGTTTCAAGAGAGCTAGGCAGTAATGTGCAAGAATCTCTGAAACGTAATAATAACTTATCGCCAAGATAAACTTTCAACTCGTAAAGTTTATGATTCCTCAACAATGTTTTGATTTTATACTTATTACCACGATCAACATAATACCTAAGAATTAAAATACCATCAAATCGGGCAAAATTATGGAAATAAACTGTTCGAAGACGAAAACTACTATATTGTTTCACAGATTCTTCCAAATGGGATAAAAATTCAAATAACATTCTTTCACTCCTATCTTCAAAGGTAGGATAAAAACTCAATCAACCAGCATAGAATTCAAGAAATACTAGCAAAATCACCACAATTATCCAAAAATTACTCGGGGATCAAGCTTCAACTTAAGTCTACAGCATCTCCTAACCTAGGCTCTGATACCAAAATTGTCACGACCCGAAATTTCAGCTGAATTTTCCCTATATTTCTTCGACATCCATTATCACGTAACTATTCATATAAAATCTGCTTTCCATAACTCTCAAAAACATACAACTACTACAAATGCTCTAGCTTATATATTTATATAAGTACGATTCTAGCAAAACTACATTGCTAAACCAACTAGACAAAAATTTCAGGTCGTGACATTCTCAAGTCCATTCTATACAGAAAGGATATCTATTAAATAACTAAGGTTCCTACCTAGTCCTCCAAGCTGATCCCCGATATCAAAAAGTGGTTCCTCCGCGCAATCGGAAGCTTATCTGGAAAAATGTATGCAGGGTGTGAGCTGCATCTCAGTGAGCACTAAATTCCAAAGCAAAATGAATAATAATAAGAGATAAATATATTTTAGACAACCAAATATTCCTACAGATAGTAGTAGCATAAGCAAGTCTATCAATTAATTCACCAACACGACATACTAGACAATACGTACAAATGATTACTAAGTTCATTCATCAACAATCAATTGCCCTTATAACCATATCAACTAATATTAGAATTAACCATTAACCAACATCATTTTGCACTCATAACCTAACTAAATCAAATTAGCAAACAACACGACTTCCATACAATAATTCAGACAATCATATTAATCATCACATTTACAGCAATCCAACCAAACAAACAATATACAACACAACCAAATCAATATAGCCATAGGGTTGCATTCCCTCGCAACAGAGTTGCAACGGTACCGTGACCCCGCACTTCTCGCACATATCATTCTCAACTCCCAATATCCATATCTCATAAGCGGGGGCCGCCTATTAACCTCTGGCGGTAAGAGTTGACCTCAGTTTGTATTCCGCCGGGTCTTAGGGGCCGATCAAGCCCCTTTTTCTATTCCGCCGGGTCCAGCGGCCGATTAGGCCCCTGTTTATATTCCGCCGGGTCCAGCGGCCGATCATGCCCCTATTTTTATTCCGCTGGGTCCAGCGGCCAATCTGGCCCATTTTGTAATCCGCCGGGTCCAGCGGTCCCATGGCTATAGTCAAACAACAATCACAAAAACAATCAACTGTAACCGGCCATCACACATCATAAACTCACACCAAATTCTTATTCTCAAATTATCACAACCTCCGTATACACAAATAAAATTCTCATCATATTCCCAATTGAATCACATTATCATCATATATTTCTTACACGATCCACATACTCAATCACACTGCATATCCCAAGTCAAGGTGTATCACAAAGGCCGTATTGTTCATATCCGTTCAAACAACATAGCAATACCGATTCCTTAATCTAACTACCACTACATTCGTCTTAAATAATTTCTATAATCATAACACATGATTTCACAAGGGAATAGAGTATTCAGATATCATATATATATATATACATATATATATATCATTTCACAATGGAATAAAGTACTCACCTAACTCCAAAATATAGTCCATCGAATCAAGCCTTTCAAATGCCGGGATTCAGTCACCTCGGTCCCTAATCAACACTAAATTATGCATACATGATACAATACAATATCAAACCACTTCGCACACCCGTTTACTGATTATCTATTTCCTTTTAGAATTAAATTACAAGCATAAATGTTAGATTATATACTAGCTAAGCGCATAAACATACATCAGTTCAACTCCCTAGTTCTTTCATTATGATAGCTATAATATAAAGCTTTCATAATTAACAAGTACTTTTTTACCTATCCCTTTCATAATTAACAGTACAGAACATTTCATTTCATCCATTTCGGAATATGGACGTGCACTTATCAATCAATACATCTCCTTATTTACCTAAGCATTTACAATGGCTTACACATATCGACCACCTTGCTTACCTTGACTTTATCTTAAACTTATCAATCAATTTAACATATCCCAATCTTATGTAAGCACATGAGGAAGAACTCAGCCCAATATTCATTCACAATCTTATATAAAAACAATAATGGGAGTTTAGCCATGTTGCTCATAACTCTTAACATGTTAAGACCTTAGGCAAACACACACGTACTAGTAAGCGCACCCTTCACTTCTCTAATCAAAACATAATCTTTCTTCACAGTCATTAGAATCCATTGCATTCATGCCAAGTTCCATCACCACAGTAAGTGGAAGGTAATTAAAGCCAATTACCCCCAACCATCCACATATATATGTGTGTATATATATATTGAGCAGAGATTCCCCGACCAGCACTATCATACCAGTATAAGCTCACCAATTCACAACCTATAAGCACACTCTTAAGGATGCAGACAATCGAATATTATGAAACCGACTTTACATGAAAGCTATAAATGCCTTGGCCATAGCTGAAACGAATTCAAACCAGCCAAAAAGAACATGAAATGAGTGATTAAGAACGCCAAGGCCCCGGAGAGCTAACTTACAGTCGAAACTTCTTAATTCGTGGGGTACCTCAAACTGGAAACCAAACTGAAACGAAGAGGGAAATAGCTCAATCCGCACCTAACTCAGTGAATAAGAGTGTCTAGGGTTAGGAGAATCAACTTACTAATCAAGAACTCCAAGCTTAGTCATTTTCCCTTTCAAAATTTGCTCAGCTCGATCATCTCCCCCGTGTTGTTTCTCTAGTCTGGTTCGTTCTGTTCATTGTCCCATGAACAGAGCCCCAGCTTGGCTTGAAGACTCCTCGAACCTATCCTTTAATTCTGCCTCTTCTACCTCGAATTTACACAGAGCGGTCCTCTCTCTCTCTCTCTCTCTACCGTTCTCTAGCCCTCTCTCTCTGTTTCCTCTATTTGTTCTCTTGTTCTGCATCGTTTTCTTCTTCTTCCCCTTTCCCCCGTGAAACCAAACCAAACAGACAAGGGAAAGGAATAAATAAATAAATACATGAATGATGTGAATGCTGAGGCGGTGGAAATGAGGCATGCTGGGGAGACAGGAGGGAAAGGTTGAGCCACGTGGGGTCCATGGCACCACCACCTCTTTTTCTTTTTTCTTTTTTGATGCTTCAGATATGTACGTAACATACATATATATACACGCGCACTTATATAACATGTAAGTAAATGAATGCATATATAGAGGATTAAGGGTTATAGCATCTTCAGGTCCCCATATCACCTCTGAACTGACTTTTCCAAACACCTTCATAGATCACCAAGCTTCCGCTGAGCCACTATAATACATTTGATGATATGACCCCAAATCTTGTAGAATATCCAAATCTCCATCTCGAAAGCAACTCTAAGATTGTCGAGTTCGAATACCGAAAACTCTATCCAAAACCTAATCAATAGAATTCATTCCATGTCGCTGGGATAAATAAACTGAAATAAACGCCAAATCTGTCTTGAGTGATCAAAGATTTGTATATGTCCCGGCGGATGGTAGAATTGGCTTCTCTAAATCTGATAGCTTTTCCAGTGGAATAATTATCCATGCCAGGGTAGGTAGCTGATAGATATAATTTAGAATACCAGAAACCCTGCTGAATTACACGATGATGCCAAAGTAAAATTATTAATCTAAACAATAATAGAATCCCAAGATCCATGATGAAAACCAAGTAAGATCCCGTTGAATAAGCAGAGCAACAATTCTCTCAATCCCATCAGATCATTATCACGACAACATCAACCTTGACTGATTGCAGATATAAAGGAGAAAATAAACTAGGATCACCATTTGGTAGAACCGAAGAACGCAGGATGACAGAGAACATTGAATAATTGATACTCCAGGAAATATCCCAATGAAATAAATCTAACAAATATGCTGAAAAGTCGCGGGAACTTCTCGAAAGAATACCTCTGAACTTGATCCGTAAAGAATCCTTGTGAACTCATGTCTGTATAGCTGAGATATATCTTGACTCTGATACTTAACCGAATCCAATACTCATTTGGAGCTTGAGGAATAATTGATCATGACGCTGATTTAATGTGGAACTTGACCAATGGGGAACTTGAGGTGCTTCCCTCTACTCAAATCTTAATGTATTATAATAATTATGTATAGATTTCGAAAAGTATACTTAAGTCCCAAGCTTATTCTTTAACCAAGCACAAAGAAATTAATGAAGATCAACCTCTAAAAAATCTTACTAATATGTTAGTGAAGTATTAAAAGTTTCTCATAAGTAAATAGGGCAATTAAGATTGAAACTAATCGAATAACTAACATAACAACTAAACGAGGAAGTCACAATCAAAACTCAAGCACATCTGCTTCCAATTCAATTCACCTTTGTTCTGAAGCCCCAATTTAGGTCTTGCCTTTCACTTCTTCAATTTAATAATCCACTAAATCAATCTATGAACAAGTCCCTCTCTTACTTAGTTCAGAGAAAAAGTAAAATTCCAATAAATTAATCATCTACTTTCCGATTTTATTCTTCGATTTGCTCATTCCATCGAATTCGTAGGAATACACATTCAGACACAAGAAGAAATCAAATCGTTATCACATACACAACACTTCCATAGCAACTGATTTCAAGCCCAAATTACTACTTAGGGTCATTCTTTAAATTTTCAACTCCAATAAGTCTTCTAAACAATCAAAATAAAACACATAGCCTACGCTTTCTATATATGGGTCTCATCTATCCTTACTCCGCTTCAGATCGAATCGTTAACCAATTTATGGAGAAGGAACGTGATTTAAGAAAAAGGAGAACCTGATTAATAGGAACTCAGCACATACATCATATAACAATAATTTAGCCAAATGCAAAATCGAGTCTTCTTTATATATATATATATATATACCTTATCGTAAAGAATTCAATCAATCATACTTTTTCTGCTATTCTTAACCCCCAAATTATCCTTATCCGACTTTCTTCCAATTCTGAGCTCCTAATCAGGCTATCTATCACTTTGCTTCTTTCAAGAATAACAACCCTCTCAAACATAAGTCAAGTCAACTTATAATTATACAAGAATATTAGTATACACGGCCAAAAGTCTATATTTTCATTGTTCACCAGAGAAAGAAGAAGATTACAAACATGATCGCAATTATTTAATTCAATTGGAGATCCAAACAATATTCTGACAAACTAAATCAAATATACATGCTCAAAGAGTTGCAAGAACTTCTGTAAAACCTGATATGCAAAACCTTTTTTTTTTAGTGATATTCCCAATCGTCAACTGCTTAATATCAATTTTCATATTGTGCAGCGCAAATGTAAATTTCAAGAAGCAGACATAACGGTAAAGATTCTCACCATAGGGCTTATAGACATCAACATGACCCCCATAATAGCCACGCCTAATAAAAGTGTCTTGGTTTCTTGTAGGTATATTGATATGAAAGGTCTCATCATCAAAATAATTCTGACGAAAGATTTTAAGGGCAAGCGATGATAATGTCATCACATCCTCTACATCAATACGGTATTTAGACCAATTAATCTCTTGAGCCTTCAACATCACACCACCTAAGATAAGGATATCTTGGCGAAGATAGTTTATCAAATCCACACTATTCAACAGAAGATTAGACACAGACAAATCCGCATGTGGGATAGAACCTTTGGATCCTAATTCAGGGCATAATGTCTTTCCCAATGTTTCAAGAGAGCTAGGCAGTAATGTGCAAGAATCTCTGAAACGTAATAATAACTTATCGCCAAGATAAACTTTCAACTCGTAAAGTTTATGATTCCTCAACAATGTTTTGATTTTATACTTATTACCACGATCAACATAATACCTAAGAATTAAAATACCATCAAATCGGGCAAAATTATGGAAATAAACTGTTCGAAGACGAAAACTACTATATTGTTTCACAGATTCTTCCAAATGGGATAAAAATTCAAATAACATTCTTTCACTCCTATCTTCAAAGGTAGGATAAAAACTCAATCAACCAGCATAGAATTCAAGAAATACTAGCAAAATCACCACAATTATCCAAAAATTACTCGGGGATCAAGCTTCAACTTAAGTCTACAGCATCTCCTAACCTAGGCTCTGATACCAAAATTGTCACGACCCGAAATTTCAGCTGAATTTTCCCTATATTTCTTCGACATCCATTATCACGTAACTATTCATATAAAATCTGCTTTCCATAACTCTCAAAAACATACAACTACTACAAATGCTCTAGCTTATATATTTATATAAGTACGATTCTAGCAAAACTACATTGCTAAACCAACTAGACAAAAATTTCAGGTCGTGACATTCTCAAGTCCATTCTATACAGAAAGGATATCTATTAAATAACTAAGGTTCCTACCTAGTCCTCCAAGCTGATCCCCGATATCAAAAAGTGGTTCCTCCGCGCAATCGGAAGCTTATCTGGAAAAATGTATGCAGGGTGTGAGCTGCATCTCAGTGAGCACTAAATTCCAAAGCAAAATGAATAATAATAAGAGATAAATATATTTTAGACAACCAAATATTCCTACAGATAGTAGTAGCATAAGCAAGTCTATCAATTAATTCACCAACACGACATACTAGACAATACGTACAAATGATTACTAAGTTCATTCATCAACAATCAATTGCCCTTATAACCATATCAACTAATATTAGAATTAACCATTAACCAACATCATTTTGCACTCATAACCTAACTAAATCAAATTAGCAAACAACACGACTTCCATACAATAATTCAGACAATCATATTAATCATCACATTTACAGCAATCCAACCAAACAAACAATATACAACACAACCAAATCAATATAGCCATAGGGTTGCATTCCCTCGCAACAGAGTTGCAACGGTACCGTGACCCCGCACTTCTCGCACATATCATTCTCAACTCCCAATATCCATATCTCATAAGCGGGGGCCGCCTATTAACCTCTGGCGGTAAGAGTTGACCTCAGTTTGTATTCCGCCGGGTCTTAGGGGCCGATCAAGCCCCTTTTTCTATTCCGCCGGGTCCAGCGGCCGATTAGGCCCCTGTTTATATTCCGCCGGGTCCAGCGGCCGATCATGCCCCTATTTTTATTCCGCTGGGTCCAGCGGCCAATCTGGCCCATTTTGTAATCCGCCGGGTCCAGCGGTCCCATGGCTATAGTCAAACAACAATCACAAAAACAATCAACTGTAACCGGCCATCACACATCATAAACTCACACCAAATTCTTATTCTCAAATTATCACAACCTCCGTATACACAAATAAAATTCTCATCATATTCCCAATTGAATCACATTATCATCATATATTTCTTACACGATCCACATACTCAATCACACTGCATATCCCAAGTCAAGGTGTATCACAAAGGCCGTATTGTTCATATCCGTTCAAACAACATAGCAATACCGATTCCTTAATCTAACTACCACTACATTCGTCTTAAATAATTTCTATAATCATAACACATGATTTCACAAGGGAATAGAGTATTCAGATATCATATATATATATATACATATATATATATCATTTCACAATGGAATAAAGTACTCACCTAACTCCAAAATATAGTCCATCGAATCAAGCCTTTCAAATGCCGGGATTCAGTCACCTCGGTCCCTAATCAACACTAAATTATGCATACATGATACAATACAATATCAAACCACTTCGCACACCCGTTTACTGATTATCTATTTCCTTTTAGAATTAAATTACAAGCATAAATGTTAGATTATATACTAGCTAAGCGCATAAACATACATCAGTTCAACTCCCTAGTTCTTTCATTATGATAGCTATAATATAAAGCTTTCATAATTAACAAGTACTTTTTTACCTATCCCTTTCATAATTAACAGTACAGAACATTTCATTTCATCCATTTCGGAATATGGACGTGCACTTATCAATCAATACATCTCCTTATTTACCTAAGCATTTACAATGGCTTACACATATCGACCACCTTGCTTACCTTGACTTTATCTTAAACTTATCAATCAATTTAACATATCCCAATCTTATGTAAGCACATGAGGAAGAACTCAGCCCAATATTCATTCACAATCTTATATAAAAACAATAATGGGAGTTTAGCCATGTTGCTCATAACTCTTAACATGTTAAGACCTTAGGCAAACACACACGTACTAGTAAGCGCACCCTTCACTTCTCTAATCAAAACATAATCTTTCTTCACAGTCATTAGAATCCATTGCATTCATGCCAAGTTCCATCACCACAGTAAGTGGAAGGTAATTAAAGCCAATTACCCCCAACCATCCACATATATATGTGTGTATATATATATTGAGCAGAGATTCCCCGACCAGCACTATCATACCAGTATAAGCTCACCAATTCACAACCTATAAGCACACTCTTAAGGATGCAGACAATCGAATATTATGAAACCGACTTTACATGAAAGCTATAAATGCCTTGGCCATAGCTGAAACGAATTCAAACCAGCCAAAAAGAACATGAAATGAGTGATTAAGAACGCCAAGGCCCCGGAGAGCTAACTTACAGTCGAAACTTCTTAATTCGTGGGGTACCTCAAACTGGAAACCAAACTGAAACGAAGAGGGAAATAGCTCAATCCGCACCTAACTCAGTGAATAAGAGTGTCTAGGGTTAGGAGAATCAACTTACTAATCAAGAACTCCAAGCTTAGTCATTTTCCCTTTCAAAATTTGCTCAGCTCGATCATCTCCCCCGTGTTGTTTCTCTAGTCTGGTTCGTTCTGTTCATTGTCCCATGAACAGAGCCCCAGCTTGGCTTGAAGACTCCTCGAACCTATCCTTTAATTCTGCCTCTTCTACCTCGAATTTACACAGAGCGGTCCTCTCTCTCTCTCTCTCTCTACCGTTCTCTAGCCCTCTCTCTCTGTTTCCTCTATTTGTTCTCTTGTTCTGCATCGTTTTCTTCTTCTTCCCCTTTCCCCCGTGAAACCAAACCAAACAGACAAGGGAAAGGAATAAATAAATAAATACATGAATGATGTGAATGCTGAGGCGGTGGAAATGAGGCATGCTGGGAGACAGGAGGGAAAGGTTGAGCCACGTGGGGTCCATGGCACCACCACCTCTTTTTCTTTTTTCTTTTTTGATGCTTCAGATATGTACGTAACATACATATATATACACGCGCACTTATATAACATGTAAGTAAATGAATGCATATATAGAGGATTAAGGGTTATAGCATCTTCAGGTCCCCATATCACCTCTGAACTGACTTTTCCAAACACCTTCATAGATCACCAAGCTTCCGCTGAGCCACTATAATACATTTGATGATATGACCCCAAATCTTGTAGAATATCCAAATCTCCATCTCGAAAGCAACTCTAAGATTGTCGAGTTCGAATACCGAAAACTCTATCCAAAACCTAATCAATAGAATTCATTCCATGTCGCTGGGATAAATAAACTGAAATAAACGCCAAATCTGTCTTGAGTGATCAAAGATTTGTATATGTCCCGGCGGATGGTAGAATTGGCTTCTCTAAATCTGATAGCTTTTCCAGTGGAATAATTATCCATGCCAGGGTAGGTAGCTGATAGATATAATTTAGAATACCAGAAACCCTGCTGAATTACACGATGATGCCAAAGTAAAATTATTAATCTAAACAATAATAGAATCCCAAGATCCATGATGAAAACCAAGTAAGATCCCGTTGAATAAGCAGAGCAACAATTCTCTCAATCCCATCAGATCATTATCACGACAACATCAACCTTGACTGATTGCAGATATAAAGGAGAAAATAAACTAGGATCACCATTTGGTAGAACCGAAGAACGCAGGATGACAGAGAACATTGAATAATTGATACTCCAGGAAATATCCCAATGAAATAAATCTAACAAATATGCTCAAAAGTCGCGGGAACTTCTCGAAAGAATACCTCTGAACTTGATCCGTAAAGAATCCTTGTGAACTCATGTCTGTATAGCTGAGATATATCTTGACTCTGATACTTAACCGAATCCAATACTCATTTGGAGCTTGAGGAATAATTGATCATGACGCTGATTTAATGTGGAACTTGACCAATGGGGAACTTGAGGTGCTTCCCTCTACTCAAATCTTAATGTATTATAATAATTATGTATAGATTTCGAAAAGTATACTTAAGTCCCAAGCTTATTCTTTAACCAAGCACAAAGAAATTAATGAAGATCAACCTCTAAAAAATCTTACTAATATGTTAGTGAAGTATTAAAAGTTTCTCATAAGTAAATAGGGCAATTAAGATTGAAACTAATCGAATAACTAACATAACAACTAAACGAGGAAGTCACAATCAAAACTCAAGCACATCTGCTTCCAATTCAATTCACCTTTGTTCTGAAGCCCCAATTTAGGTCTTGCCTTTCACTTCTTCAATTTAATAATCCACTAAATCAATCTATGAACAAGTCCCTCTCTTACTTAGTTCAGAGAAAAAGTAAAATTCCAATAAATTAATCATCTACTTTCCGATTTTATTCTTCGATTTGCTCATTCCATCGAATTCGCAGGAATACACATTCAGACACAAGAAGAAATCAAATCGTTATCACATACACAACACTTCCATAGCAACTGATTTCAAGCCCAAATTACTACTTAGGGTCATTCTTTAAATTTTCAACTCCAATAAGTCTTCTAAACACATAGCCTACGCTTTCTATATATGGGTCTCATCTATCCTTACTCCGCTTCAGATCGAATCGTTAACCAATTTATAGAGAAGGAACGTGATTTAAGAAAAAGGAGAACCTGATTAATAGGAACTCAGCACATACATCATATAACAATAATTTAGCCAAATGCAAAATCGAGTCTTCTTTATATATATATATATATATATATACCTTATCGTAAAGAATTCAATCAATCATACTTTTTCTGCTATTCTTAACCCCCAAATTATCCTTATCCGACTTTCTTCCAATTCTGAGCTCCTAATCAGGCTATCTATCACTTTGCTTCTTTCAAGAATAACAACCCTCTCAAACATAAGTCAAGTCAACTTATAATTATACAAGAATATTAGTATACACGGCCAAAAGTCTATATTTTCATTGTTCACCAGAGAAAGAAGAAGATTACAAACATGATCGCAATTATTTAATTCAATTGGAGATCCAAACAATATTCTGACAAACTAAATCAAATATACATGCTCAAAGAGTTGCAAGAACTTCTGTAAAACCTGATATGCAAAACCTTTTTTTTTAGTGATATTCCCAATCGTCAACTGCTAATATCAATTTTCATATTGTGCAGCGCAAATGTAAATTTCAAGAAGCAGACATAACGGTAAAGATTCTCACCATAGGGCTTATAGACATCAACATGACCCCCATAATAGCCACGCCTAATAAAAGTGTCTTGGTTTCTTGTAGGTATATTGATATGAAAGGTCTCATCATCAAAATAATTCTGACGAAAGATTTTAAGGGCAAGCGATGATAATGTCATCACATCCTCTACATCAATACGGTATTTAGACCAATTAATCTCTTGAGCCTTCAACATCACACCACCTAAGATAAGGATATCTTGGCGAAGATAGTTTATCAAATCCACACTATTCAACAGAAGATTAGACACAGACAAATCCGCATGTGGGATAGAACCTTTGGATCCTAATTCAGGGCATAATGTCTTTCCCAATGTTTCAAGAGAGCTAGGCAGTAATGTGCAAGAATCTCTGAAACGTAATAATAACTTATCGCCAAGATAAACTTTCAACTCGTAAAGTTTATGATTCCTCAACAATGTTTTGATTTTATACTTATTACCACGATCAACATAATACCTAAGAATTAAAATACCATCAAATCGGGCAAAATTATGGAAATAAACTGTTCGAAGACGAAAACTACTATATTGTTTCACAGATTCTTCCAAATGGGATAAAAATTCAAATAACATTCTTTCACTCCTATCTTCAAAGGTAGGATAAAAACTCAATCAACCAGCATAGAATTCAAGAAATACTAGCAAAATCACCACAATTATCCAAAAATTACTCGGGGATCAAGCTTCAACTTAAGTCTACAGGATCTCCTAACCTAGGCTCTGATACCAAAATTGTCACGACCCGAAATTTCAGCTGAATTTTCCCTATATTTCTTCGACATCCATTATCACGTAACTATTCATATAAAATCTGCTTTCCATAACTCTCAAAAACATACAACTACTACAAATGCTCTAGCTTATATATTTATATAAGTACGATTCTAGCAAAACTACATTGCTAAACCAACTAGACAAAAATTTCAGGTCGTGACATTCTCAAGTCCATTCTATACAGAAAGGATATCTATTAAATAACTAAGGTTCCTACCTAGTCCTCCAAGCTGATCCCCGATATCAAAAAGTGGTTCCTCCGCGCAATCGGAAGCTTATCTGGAAAAATGTATGCAGGGTGTGAGCTGCATCTCAGTGAGCACTAAATTCCAAAGCAAAATGAATAATAATAAGAGATAAATATATTTTAGACAACCAAATATTCCTACAGATAGTAGTAGCATAAGCAAGTCTATCAATTAATTCACCAACACGACATACTAGACAATACGTACAAATGATTACTAAGTTCATTCATCAACAATCAATTGCCCTTATAACCATATCAACTAATATTAGAATTAACCATTAACCAACATCATTTTGCACTCATAACCTAACTAAATCAAATTAGCAAACAACACGACTTCCATACAATAATTCAGACAATCATATTAATCATCACATTTACAGCAATCCAACCAAACAAACAATATACAACACAACCAAATCAATATAGCCATAGGGTTGCATTCCCTCGCAACAGAGTTGCAACGGTACCGTGACCCCGCACTTCTCGCACATATCATTCTCAACTCCCAATATCCATATCTCATAAGCGGGGGCCGCCTATTAACCTCTGGCGGTAAGAGTTGACCTCAGTTTGTATTCCGCCGGGTCTTAGGGGCCGATCAAGCCCCTTTTTCTATTCCGCCGGGTCCAGCGGCCGATTAGGCCCCTGTTTATATTCCGCCGGGTCCAGCGGCCGATCATGCCCCTATTTTTATTCCGCTGGGTCCAGCGGCCAATCTGGCCCATTTTGTAATCCGCCGGGTCCAGCGGTCCCATGGCTATAGTCAAACAACAATCACAAAAACAATCAACTGTAACCGGCCATCACACATCATAAACTCACACCAAATTCTTATTCTCAAATTATCACAACCTCCGTATACACAAATAAAATTCTCATCATATTCCCAATTGAATCACATTATCATCATATATTTCTTACACGATCCACATACTCAATCACACTGCATATCCCAAGTCAAGGTGTATCACAAAGGCCGTATTGTTCATATCCGTTCAAACAACATAGCAATACCGATTCCTTAATCTAACTACCACTACATTCGTCTTAAATAATTTCTATAATCATAACACATGATTTCACAAGGGAATAGAGTATTCAGATATCATATATATATATATACATATATATATATCATTTCACAATGGAATAAAGTACTCACCTAACTCCAAAATATAGTCCATCGAATCAAGCCTTTCAAATGCCGGGATTCAGTCACCTCGGTCCCTAATCAACACTAAATTATGCATACATGATACAATACAATATCAAACCACTTCGCACACCCGTTTACTGATTATCTATTTCCTTTTAGAATTAAATTACAAGCATAAATGTTAGATTATATACTAGCTAAGCGCATAAACATACATCAGTTCAACTCCCTAGTTCTTTCATTATGATAGCTATAATATAAAGCTTTCATAATTAACAAGTACTTTTTTACCTATCCCTTTCATAATTAACAGTACAGAACATTTCATTTCATCCATTTCGGAATATGGACGTGCACTTATCAATCAATACATCTCCTTATTTACCTAAGCATTTACAATGGCTTACACATATCGACCACCTTGCTTACCTTGACTTTATCTTAAACTTATCAATCAATTTAACATATCCCAATCTTATGTAAGCACATGAGGAAGAACTCAGCCCAATATTCATTCACAATCTTATATAAAAACAATAATGGGAGTTTAGCCATGTTGCTCATAACTCTTAACATGTTAAGACCTTAGGCAAACACACACGTACTAGTAAGCGCACCCTTCACTTCTCTAATCAAAACATAATCTTTCTTCACAGTCATTAGAATCCATTGCATTCATGCCAAGTTCCATCACCACAGTAAGTGGAAGGTAATTAAAGCCAATTACCCCCAACCATCCACATATATATGTGTGTATATATATATTGAGCAGAGATTCCCCGACCAGCACTATCATACCAGTATAAGCTCACCAATTCACAACCTATAAGCACACTCTTAAGGATGCAGACAATCGAATATTATGAAACCGACTTTACATGAAAGCTATAAATGCCTTGGCCATAGCTGAAACGAATTCAAACCAGCCAAAAAGAACATGAAATGAGTGATTAAGAACGCCAAGGCCCCGGAGAGCTAACTTACAGTCGAAACTTCTTAATTCGTGGGTACCTCAAACTGGAAACCAAACTGAAACGAAGAGGGAAATAGCTCAATCCGCACCTAACTCAGTGAATAAGAGTGTCTAGGGTTAGGAGAATCAACTTACTAATCAAGAACTCCAAGCTTAGTCATTTTCCCTTTCAAAATTTGCTCAGCTCGATCATCTCCCCCGTGTTGTTTCTCTAGTCTGGTTCGTTCTGTTCATTGTCCCATGAACAGAGCCCCAGCTTGGCTTGAAGACTCCTCGAACCTATCCTTTAATTCTGCCTCTTCTACCTCGAATTTACACAGAGCGGTCCTCTCTCTCTCTCTCTCTCTACCGTTCTCTAGCCCTCTCTCTCTGTTTCCTCTATTTGTTCTCTTGTTCTGCATCGTTTTCTTCTTCTTCCCCTTTCCCCCGTGAAACCAAACCAAACAGACAAGGGAAAGGAATAAATAAATAAATACATGAATGATGTGAATGCTGAGGCGGTGGAAATGAGGCATGCTGGGGAGACAGGAGGGAAAGGTTGAGCCACGTGGGGTCCATGGCACCACCACCTCTTTTTTTTTTTCTTTTTTGATGCTTCAGATATGTACGTAACATACATATATATACACGCGCACTTATATAACATGTAAGTAAATGAATGCATATATAGAGGATTAAGGGTTATAGCATCTTCAGGTCCCCATATCACCTCTGAACTGACTTTTCCAAACACCTTCATAGATCACCAAGCTTCCGCTGAGCCACTATAATACATTTGATGATATGAGCCCAAATCTTGTAGAATATCCAAATCTCCATCTCGAAAGCAACTCTAAGATTGTCGAGTTCGAATACCGAAAACTCTATCCAAAACCTAATCAATAGAATTCATTCCATGTCGCTGGGATAAATAAACTGAAATAAACGCCAAATCTGTCTTGAGTGATCAAAGATTTGTATATGTCCCGGCGGATGGTAGAATTGGCTTCTCTAAATCTGATAGCTTTTCCAGTGGAATAATTATCCATGCCAGGGTAGGTAGCTGATAGATATAATTTAGAATACCAGAAACCCTGCTGAATTACACGATGATGCCAAAGTAAAATTATTAATCTAAACAATAATAGAATCCCAAGATCCATGATGAAAACCAAGTAAGATCCCGTTGAATAAGCAGAGCAACAATTCTCTCAATCCCATCAGATCATTATCACGACAACATCAACCTTGACTGATTGCAGATATAAAGGAGAAAATAAACTAGGATCACCATTTGGTAGAACCGAAGAACGCAGGATGACAGAGAACATTGAATAATTGATACTCCAGGAAATATCCCAATGAAATAAATCTAACAAATATGCTCAAAAGTCGCGGGAACTTCTCGAAAGAATACCTCTGAACTTGATCCGTAAAGAATCCTTGTGAACTCATGTCTGTATAGCTGAGATATATCTTGACTCTGATACTTAACCGAATCCAATACTCATTTGGAGCTTGAGGAATAATTGATCATGACGCTGATTTAATGTGGAACTTGACCAATGGGGAACTTGAGGTGCTTCCCTCTACTCAAATCTTAATGTATTATAATAATTATGTATAGATTTCGAAAAGTATACTTAAGTCCCAAGCTTATTCTTTAACCAAGCACAAAGAAATTAATGAAGATCAACCTCTAAAAAATCTTACTAATATGTTAGTGAAGTATTAAAAGTTTCTCATAAGTAAATAGGGCAATTAAGATTGAAACTAATCGAATAACTAACATAACAACTAACGAGGAAGTCACAATCAAAACTCAAGCACATCTGCTTCCAATTCAATTCACCTTTGTTCTGAAGCCCCAATTTAGGTCTTGCCTTTCACTTCTTCAATTTAATAATCCACTAAATCAATCTATGAACAAGTCCCTCTCTTACTTAGTTCAGAGAAAAAGTAAAATTCCAATAAATTAATCATCTACTTTCCGATTTTATTCTTCGATTTGCTCATTCCATCGAATTCGTAGGAATACACATTCAGACACAAGAAGAAATCAAATCGTTATCACATACACAACACTTCCATAGCAACTGATTTCAAGCCCAAATTACTACTTAGGGTCATTCTTTAAATTTTCAACTCCAATAAGTCTTCTTCTAAACACATAGCCTACGCTTTCTATATATGGGTCTCATCTATCCTTACTCCGCTTCAGATCGAATCGTTAACCAATTTATAGAGAAGGAACGTGATTTAAGAAAAAGGAGAACCTGATTAATAGGAACTCAGCACATACATCATATAACAATAATTTAGCCAAATGCAAAATCGAGTCTTCTTTATATATATATATATATATACCTTATCGTAAAGAATTCAATCAATCATACTTTTTCTGCTATTCTTAACCCCCAAATTATCCTTATCCGACTTTCTTCCAATTCTGAGCTCCTAATCAGGCTATCTATCACTTTGCTTCTTTCAAGAATAACAACCCTCTCAAACATAAGTCAAGTCAACTTATAATTATACAAGAATATTAGTATACACGGCCAAAAGTCTATATTTTCATTGTTCACCAGAGAAAGAAGAAGATTACAAACATGATCGCAATTATTTAATTCAATTGGAGATCCAAACAATATTCTGACAAACTAAATCAAATATACATGCTCAAAGAGTTGCAAGAACTTCTGTAAAACCTGATATGCAAAACCTTTTTTTTTAGTGATATTCCCAATCGTCAACTGCTTAATATCAATTTTCATATTGTGCAGCGCAAATGTAAATTTCAAGAAGCAGACATAACGGTAAAGATTCTCACCATAGGGCTTATAGACATCAACATGACCCCCATAATAGCCACGCCTAATAAAAGTGTCTTGGTTTCTTGTAGGTATATTGATATGAAAGGTCTCATCATCAAAATAATTCTGACGAAAGATTTTAAGGGCAAGCGATGATAATGTCATCACATCCTCGACATCAATACGGTATTTAGACCAATTAATCTCTTGAGCCTTCAACATCACACCACCTAAGATAAGGATATCTTGGCGAAGATAGTTTATCAAATCCACACTATTCAACAGAAGATTAGACACAGACAAATCCGCATGTGGGATAGAACCTTTGGATCCTAATTCAGGGCATAATGTCTTTCCCAATGTTTCAAGAGAGCTAGGCAGTAATGTGCAAGAATCTCTGAAACGTAATAATAACTTATCGCCAAGATAAACTTTCAACTCGTAAAGTTTATGATTCCTCAACAATGTTTTGATTTTATACTTATTACCACGATCAACATAATACCTAAGAATTAAAATACCATCAAATCGGGCAAAAATATGGAAATAAACTGTTCGAAGACGAAAACTACTATATTGTTTCACAGATTCTTCCAAATGGGATAAAAATTCAAATTACATTCTTTCACTCCTATCTTCAAAGGTAGGATAAAAACTCAATCAACAGCATAGAATTCAAGAAATACTAGCAAAATCACCACAATTATCCAAAAATTACTCGGGGATCAAGCTTCAACTTAAGTCTACAGGATCTCCTAACCTAGGCTCTGATACCAAAATTGTCACGACCCGAAATTTCAGCTGAATTTTCCCTATATTTCTTCGACATCCATTATCACGTAACTATTCATATAAAATCTGCTTTCCATAACTCTCAAAAAACATACAACTACTACAAATGCTCTAGCTTATATATTATATAAGTACGATTCTAGCAAAACTACATTGCTAAACCAACTAGACAAAAATTTCAGGTCGTGACATTCTCAAGTCCATTCTATACAGAAAGGATATCTATTAAATAACTAAGGTTCCTACCTAGTCCTCCAAGCTGATCCCCGATATCAAAAAGTGGTTCCTCCGCGCAATCGGAAGCTTATCTGGAAAAATGTATGCAGGGTGTGCTGCATCTCAGTGAGCACTAAATTCCAAAGCAAAATGAATAATAATAAGAGATAAATATATTTTAGACAACCAAATATTCCTACAGATAGTAGTAGCATAAGCAAGTCTATCAATTAATTCACCAACACGACATACTAGACAATACGTACAAATGATTACTAAGTTCATTCATCAACAATCAATTGCCCTTATAACCATATCAACTAATATTAGAATTAACCACGTGATTTAAGAAAAAGGAGAACCTGATTAATAGGAACTCAGCACATACATCATATAACAATAATTTAGCCAAATGCAAAATCGAGTCTTCTTTATATATAATATATATATATATATACCTTATCGTCAAGAATTCAATCAATCATACTTTTTCTGCTATCTTAACCCCAAATTATCCTTATCCGACTTTCTTCCAATTCTGAGCTCCTAATCAGGCTACTATCACTTTGCTTCTTTCAAGAATAACAACCCTCTCAAACATAAGTCAAGTCAACTTATAATTATACAAGAATATTAGTTACACGGCCAAAAGTCTATTTTTCAGTTCACCAGAGAAAAGAAGAAGATTACAAACATGATCGCAATTATTTAATTCAATGGAGATCAAAACAATATTCTGACAAACAAATCAAATATACATGCTCAAAGAGTTGCAAGAACTTCTGTAAAACCTGATATGCAAAACCTTTTTTTTTTTAGTGATATTCCCAATCGTCAACTGCTTAATATCAATTTTCATATTGTGCAGCGCAAATGTAAATTCAAGAAGCAGACATAAACCCATACTTATTTACTAACAAATCCGAAGCAATAACAACTCAATCAACCAGCATAGAATTCAAGAAATACTAGCAAAATCACCACAATTATCCAAAAATTACTCGGGGATCAAGCTTCAACTTAAGTCTACAGGATCTCCTAACCTAGGCTCTGATACCAAAATTGTCACGACCCGAAATTTCAGCTGAATTTTCCCTATATTTCTTCGACATCCATTATCACGTAACTATTCATATAAAATCTGCTTTCCATAACTCTCAAAAAACATACAACTACTACAAATGCTCTAGCTTATATATTTATATAAGTACGATTCTAGCAAAACTACATTGCTAAACCAACTAGACAAAATTTCAGGTCGTGACATTCTCAAGTCCATTCTATACAGAAAGGATATCTATTAAATAACTAAGGTTCCTACCTAGTCCTCCAAGCTGATCCCGATATCAAAAAGTGGTTCCTCGCGCAATCGGAAGCTTATCTGGAAAAATGTATGCAGGGTGTGAGCTGCATCTCAGTGAGCACTAAATTCCAAAGCAAAATGAATAATAATAAGAGATAAATATATTTAGACAACCAAATATTCCTACAGATAGTAGTAGCATAAGCAAGTCTATCAATTAATTCACCAACACGACATACTAGAAATACGTACAAATGATTACTAAGTTCATTCATCAACAATCAATTGCCCTTATAACCATATCAACTAATATTAGAATTAACCATTAACCAACATCATTTTGCACTCATAACCTAACTAAATCAAATTAGCAAACAACACGACTTCCATACAATAATTCAGACAATCATATTAATCATCACATTTACAGCAATCCAACCAAACAAACAATATACAACACAACCAAATCAATATAGCCATAGGGTTGCATTCCCTCGCAACAGAGTTGCAACGGTACCGTGACCCCGCACTTCTCGCACATATCATTCTCAACTCCCAATATCCATATCTCATAAGCGGGGGCCGCCTATTAACCTCTGGCGGTAAGAGTTGACCTCAGTTTGTATTCCGCCGGGTCTTAGCGGCCGATCAAGCCCCTTTTTCTATTCCGCCGGGTCCAGCGGCCGATTAGGCCCCTGTTTATATTCCGCCGGGTCCAGCGGCCGATCATGCCCCTATTTTTATTCCGCTGGGTCCAGCGGCCAATCTGGCCCATTTTGTAATCCGCCGGGTCCAGCGGTCCCATGGCTATAGTCAAACAACAATCACAAAAACAATCAACTGTAACCGGCCATCACACATCATAAACTCACACCAAATTCTTATTCTCAAATTATCACAACCTCCGTATACACAAATAAAATTCTCATCATATTCCCAATTGAATCACATTATCATCATATATTTCTTACACGATCCACATACTCAATCACACTGCATATCCCAAGTCAAGGTGTATCACAAAGGCCGTATTGTTCATATCCGTTCAAACAACATAGCAATACCGATTCCTTAATCTAACTACCACTACATTCGTCTTAAATAATTTCTATAATCATAACACATGATTTCACAAGGGAATAGAGTATTCACATATCATATATATATATCATTTCACAATGGAATAAAGTACTCACCTAACTCCAAAATATAGCCCATCGAATCAAGCCTTTCAAATGCCGGGATTCAGTCACCTCGGTCCCTAATCAAGACTAAATTATGCATACATGATACAATACAATATCAAACCACTTCGCACACCCGTTTACTGATTATCTATTTCCTTTTAGAATTAAATTACAAGCATAAATGTTAGATTATATACTAGCTAAGCGCATAAACATACATCAGTTCAACTCCCTAGTTCTTTCATTATGATAGCTATAATATAAAGCTTTCATAATTAACAAGTACTTTTTTACCTATCCCTTTCATAATTAACAGTACAGAACATTTCATTTCATCCATTTCGGAATATGGACGTGCACTTATCAATCAATACATCTCCTTATTTACCTAAGCATTTACAATGGCTTACACATATCGACCACCTTGCTTACCTTGACTTTATCTTAAACTTATCAATCAATTTAACATATCCCAATCTTATGTAAGCACATGAGGAAGAACTCAGCCCAATATTCATTCACAATCTTATATAAAAACAATAATGGGAGTTTAGCCATGTTGCTCATAACTCTTAACATGTTAAGACCTTAGGCAAACACACACGTACTAGTAAGCGCACCCTTCACTTCTCTAATCAAAACATAATCTTTCTTCACAGTCATTAGAATCCATTGCATTCATGCCAAGTTCCATCACCACAGTAAGTGGAAGGTAATTAAAGCCAATTACCCCCAACCATCCACATATATATGTGTGTATATATATTGAGCAGAGATTCCCCGACCAGCACTATCATACCAGTATAAGCTCACCAATTCACAACCTATAAGCACACTCTTAAGGATGCAGACAATCGAATATTATGAAACCGACTTTACATGAAAGCTATAAATGCCTTGGCCATAGCTGAAACGAATTCAAACCAGCCAAAAAGAACATGAAATGAGTGATTAAGAACGCCAAGGCCCCGGAGAGCTAACTTACAGTCGAAACTTCTTAATTCGTGGGTACCTCAAACTGGAAACCAAACTGAAACGAAGAGGGAAATAGCTCAATCCGCACCTAACTCAGTGAATAAGAGTGTCTAGGGTTAGGAGAATCAACTTACTAATCAAGAACTCCAAGCTTAGTCATTTTCCCTTTCAAAATTTGCTCAGCTCGATCATCTCCCCCGTGTTGTTTCTCTAGTCTGGTTCGTTCTGTTCATTGTCCCATGAACAGAGCCCCAGCTTGGCTTGAAGACTCCTCGAACCTATCCTTTAATTCTGCCTCTTCTCCCTCGAATTTACACAGAGCGGTCCTCTCTCTCTCTCTCTCTCTCTATCGTTCTCTAGCCCTCTCTCTCTGTTTCCTCTATTTGTTCTCTTGTCTCTGTCGTTTTCTTCTTTCTTCCCCTTTCCCCCGTGAAACCAAACCAAACAGACAAGGGAAAGGAATAAATAAATAAATACATGAATGATGCTGAATGCTGAGGCGGTGGAAATGAGGCATGCTGGGGAGACAGGAGGGAAAGGTTGAGCCACGTGGGGTCCATGGCACCACCACCTTTTTCTTTTTTCTTTTTTGATGCTTCAGATATGTACGTAACATACATATATATACACGCGCACTTATATAACATGTAAGTAAATGAATGCATATATAGAGGATTAAGGGTTATAGCATCTTCAGGTCCCCATATCACCTCTGAACTGACTTTTCCAAACACCTTCATAGATCACCAAGCTTCCGCTGAGCCACTATAATACATTTGATGATATGAGCCCAAATCTTGTAGAATATCCAAATCTCCATCTCGAAAGCAACTCTAAGATTGTCGAGTTCGAATACCGAAAACTCTATCCAAAACCTAATCAATAGAATTCATTCCATGTCGCTGGGATAAATAAACTGAAATAAACGCCAAATCTGTCTTGAGTGATCAAAGATTTGTATATGTCCCGGCGGATGGTAGAATTGGCTTCTCTAAATCTGATAGCTTTTCCAGTGGAATAATTATCCATGCCAGGGTAGGTAGCTGATAGATATAATTTAGAATACCAGAAACCCTGCTGAATTATACGATGATGCCAAAGTAAAATTATTAATCTAAACAATAATAGAATCCCAAGATCCATGATGAAAACCAAGTAAGATCCCGTTGAATAAGCAGAGCAACAATTCTCTCAATCCCATCAGATCATTATCACGACAACATCAACCTTGACTGATTGCAGATATAAAGGAGAAAATAAACTAGGATCACCATTTGGTAGAACCGAAGAACGCAGGATGACAGAGAACATTGAATAATTGATACTCCAGGAAATATCCCAATGAAATAAATCTAACAAATATGCTCAAAAGTCGCGGGAACTTCTCGAAAGAATACCTCTGAACTTGATCCGTAAAGAATCCTTGTGAACTCATGTCTGTATAGCTGAGATATATCTTGACTCTGATACTTAACCGAATCCAATACTCATTTGGAGCTTGAGGAATAATTGATCATGACGCTGATTTAATGTGGAACTTGACCAATGGGGAACTTGAGGTGCTTCCCTCTACTCAAATCTTAATGTATTATAATAATTATGTATAGATTTCGAAAAGTATACTTAAGTCCCAAGCTTATTCTTTAACCAAGCACAAAGAAATTAATGAAGATCAACCTCTAAAAAATCTTACTAATATGTTAGTGAAGTATTAAAAGTTTCTCATAAGTAAATAGGGCAATTAAGATTGAAACTAATCGAATAACTAACATAACAACTAAACGAGGAAGTCACAATCAAAACTCAAGCACATCTGCTTCCAATTCAATTCACCTTTGTTCTGAAGCCCCAATTTAGGTCTTGCCTTTCACTTCTTCAATTTAATAATCCACTAAATCAATCTATGAACAAGTCCCTCTCTTACTTAGTTCAGAGAAAAAGTAAAATTCCAATAAATTAATCATCTACTTTCCGATTTTATTCTTCGATTTGCTCATTCCATCGAATTCGCAGGAATACACATTCAGACACAAGAAGAAATCAAATCGTTATCACATACACAACACTTCCATAGCAACTGATTTCAAGCCCAAATTACTACTTAGGGTCATTCTTTAAATTTTCAACTCCAATAAGTCTTCTAAACAATCAAAATAAAACACATAGCCTACGCTTTCTATTTATGGGTCTCATCTATCCTTACTCCGCTTCAGATCGAATCGTTAACCAATTTATAGAGAAGGAACGTGATTTAAGAAAAAGGAGAACCTGATTAATAGGAACTCAGCACATACATCATATAACAATAATTTAGCCAAATGCAAAATCGAGTCTTCTTTATATATATATATATATATACCTTATCGTCAAGAATTCAATCAATCATACTTTTTCTGCTATTCTTAACCCCCAAATTATCCTTATCCGACTTTCTTCCAATTCTGAGCTCCTAATCAGGCTATCTATCACTTTGCTTCTTTCAAAATAACAACCCTCTCAAACATAAGTCAAGTCAACTTATAATTATACAAGAATATTAGTATACACGGCCAAAAGTCTATATTTTCATTGTTCACCAGAGAAAGAAGAAGATTACAAACATGATCGCAATTATTTAATTCAATTGGAGATCCAAACAATATTCTGACAAACTAAATCAAATATACATGCTCAAAGAGTTGCAAGAACTTCTGTAAAACCTGATATGCAAAACCTTTTTTTTTTAGTGATATTCCCAATCGTCAACTGCTTAATATCAATTTTCATATTGTGCAGCGCAAATGTAAATTTCAAGAAGCAGACATAAACCCATACTTATTTACTAACAAATCCGAAGCAATAACAACTCAATCAACCAGCATAGAATTCAAGAAATACTAGCAAAATCACCACAATTATCCAAAAATTACTCGGGGATCAAGCTTCAACTTAAGTCTACAGGATCTCCTAACCTAGGCTCTGATACCAAAATTGTCACGACCCGAAATTTCAGCTGAATTTTCCCTATATTTCTTCGACATCCATTATCACGTAACTATTCATATAAAATCTGCTTTCCATAACTCTCAAAAACATACAACTACTACAAATGCTCTAGCTTATATATTTATATAAGTACGATTCTAGCAAAACTACATTGCTAAACCAACTAGACAAAAATTTCAGGTCGTGACATTCTCAAGTCCATTCTATACAGAAAGGATATCTATTAAATAACTAAGGTTCCTACCTAGTCCTCCAAGCTGATCCCCGATATCAAAAAGTGGTTCCTCCGCGCAATCGGAAGCTTATCTGGAAAAATGTATGCAGGGTGTGAGCTGCATCTCAGTGAGCACTAAATTCCAAAGCAAAATGAATAATAATAAGAGATAAATATATTTTAGACAACCAAATATTCCTACAGATAGTAGTAGCATAAGCAAGTCTATCAATTAATTCACCAACACGACATACTAGACAATACGTACAAATGATTACTAAGTTCATTCATCAACAATCAATTGCCCTTATAACCATATCAACTAATATTAGAATTAACCATTAACCAACATCATTTTGCACTCATAACCTAACTAAATCAAATTAGCAAACAACACGACTTCCATACAATAATTCAGACAATCATATTAATCATCACATTTACAGCAATCCAACCAAACAAACAATATACAACACAACCAAATCAATATAGCCATAGGGTTGCATTCCCTCGCAACAGAGTTGCAACGGTACCGTGACCCCGCACTTCTCGCACATATCATTCTCAACTCCCAATATCCATATCTCATAAGCGGGGGCCGCCTATTAACCTCTGGCGGTAAGAGTTGACCTCAGTTTGTATTCCGCCGGGTCTTAGCGGCCGATCAAGCCCCTTTTTCTATTCCGCCGGGTCCAGCGGCCGATTAGGCCCCTGTTTATATTCCGCCGGGTCCAGCGGCCGATCATGCCCCTATTTTTATTCCGCTGGGTCCAGCGGCCAATCTGGCCCATTTTGTAATCCGCCGGGTCCAGCGGTCCCATGGCTATAGTCAAACAACAATCACAAAAACAATCAACTGTAACCGGCCATCACACATCATAAACTCACACCAAATTCTTATTCTCAAATTATCACAACCTCCGTATACACAAATAAAATTCTCATCATATTCCCAATTGAATCACATTATCATCATATATTTCTTACACGATCCACATACTCAATCACACTGCATATCCCAAGTCAAGGTGTATCACAAAGGCCGTATTGTTCATATCCGTTCAAACAACATAGCAATACCGATTCCTTAATCTAACTACCACTACATTCGTCTTAAATAATTTCTATAATCATAACACATGATTTCACAAGGGAATAGAGTATTCACATATATATATATATATATCATTTCACAATGGAATAAAGTACTCACCTAACTCCAAAATATAGCCCATCGAATCAAGCCTTTCAAATGCCGGGATTCAGTCACCTCGGTCCCTAATCAAGACTAAATTATGCATACATGATACAATACAATATCAAACCACTTCGCACACCCGTTTACTGATTATCTATTTCCTTTTAGAATTAAATTACAAGCATAAATGTTAGATTATATACTAGCTAAGCGCATAAAACATACATCAGTTCAACTCCCTAGTTCTTTCATTATGATAGCTATAATATAAAGCTTTCATAATTAACAAGTACTTTTTTACCTATCCCTTTCATAATTAACAGTACAGAACATTTCATTTCATCCATTTCGGAATATGGACGTGCACTTATCAATCAATACATCTCCTTATTTACCTAAGCATTTACAATGGCTTACACATATCGACCACCTTGCTTACCTTGACTTTATCTTAAACTTATCAATCAATTTAACATATCCCAATCTTATGTAAGCACATGAGGAAGAACTCAGCCCAATATTCATTCACAATCTTATATAAAAACAATAATGGGAGTTTAGCCATGTTGCTCATAACTCTTAACATGTTAAGACCTTAGGCAAACACACACGTACTAGTAAGCGCACCCTTCACTTCTCTAATCAAAACATAATCTTTCTTCACAGTCATTAGAATCCATTGCATTCATGCCAAGTTCCATCACCACAGTAAGTGGAAGGTAATTAAAGCCAATTACCCCCAACCATCCACATATATATGTGTGTATATATATATTGAGCAGAGATTCCCCGACCAGCACTATCATACCAGTATAAGCTCACCAATTCACAACCTATAAGCACACTCTTAAGGATGCAGACAATCGAATATTATGAAACCGACTTTACATGAAAGCTATAAATGCCTTGGCCATAGCTGAAACGAATTCAAACCAGCCAAAAAGAACATGAAATGAGTGATTAAGAACGCCAAGGCCCCGGAGAGCTAACTTACAGTCGAAACTTCTTAATTCGTGGGTACCTCAAACTGGAAACCAAACTGAAACGAAGAGGGAAATAGCTCAATCCGCACCTAACTCAGTGAATAAGAGTGTCTAGGGTTAGGAGAATCAACTTACTAATCAAGAACTCCAAGCTTAGTCATTTTCCCTTTCAAAATTTGCTCAGCTCGATCATCTCCCCCGTGTTGTTTCTCTAGTCTGGTTCGTTCTGTTCATTGTCCCATGAACAGAGCCCCAGCTTGGCTTGAAGACTCCTCGAACCTATCCTTTAATTTCTGCCTCTTCTCCCTCGAATTTACACAGAGCGGTCCTCTCTCTCTCTCTCTCTCTATCGTTCTCTAGCCCTCTCTCTCTGTTTCCTCTATTTGTTCTCTTGTTCTGCATCGTTTTCTTCTTCTTCCCCTTTCCCCCGTGAAACCAAACCAAACAGACAAGGGAAAGGAATAAATAAATAAATACATGAATGATGTGAATGCTGAGGCGGTGGAAATGAGGCATGCTGGGGAGACAGGAGGGAAAGGTTGAGCCACGTGGGGTCCATGGCACCACCACCTCTTTTTCTTTTTTCTTTTTTGATGCTTCAGATATGTACGTAACATACATATATATACACGCGCACTTATATAACATGTAAGTAAATGAATGCATATATAGAGGATTAAGGGTTATAGCATCTTCAGGTCCCCATATCACCTCTGAACTGACTTTTCCAAACACCTTCATAGATCACCAAGCTTCCGCTGAGCCACTATAATACATTTGATGATATGAGCCCAAATCTTGTAGAATATCCAAATCTCCATCTCGAAAGCAACTCTAAGATTGTCGAGTTCGAATACCGAAAACTCTATCCAAAACCTAATCAATAGAATTCATTCCATGTCGCTGGGATAAATAAACTGAAATAAACGCCAAATCTGTCTTGAGTGATCAAAGATTTGTATATGTCCCGGCGGATGTAGAATTGGCTTCTCTAAATCTGATAGCTTTTCCAGTGGAATAATTATCCATGCCAGGGTAGGTAGCTGATAGATATAATTTAGAATACCAGAAACCCTGCTGAATTATACGATGATGCCAAAGTAAAATTATTAATCTAAACAATAATAGAATCCCAAGACCATGATGAAAACCAAGTAAGATCCGTTGATGAATCGTAGAGATCAAGATCAGTTCAATCCTTCCATCCCGAAAGCAGACTAAAGATTATCACTGATCGACACATCGTAACCATTGACATGATCACGTGATCAGATATAACATATTCAAGTAGAGATTAAGCAATCCTAGGAAGTCGAACATGATGATCAACAGAAGATAAATCAGAGAAGTGATCTCAGAGATACTAGTATTTAGATATATCATAGAATTCATATCTCTATCGATCTTGGTAATTTCCATCTAAGGAAGATATGACCATTCAGGATGTCAATCATCTAGCAAATGAGAGGAACATTCAAAATGAGAGTACTGGTTCTGAATAAGATATGAATGTCATCATCGACTTATAAAGTAACTGTCTTCATGAATAATCCAGTATAAATCATGAAACATGAATATACAATCTGAACAATGATCAAACTGATCGAACGATCCATGTCATTGGAAGATCCCGTTGAATAAGCAGAGCAACATTCTCTCAATCCCATCAGATCATTATCACGACAACATCAACCTTGACTGATTGCGATATAAAGGAGAAAATAAACTAGGATCACCATTGGTAGAATCGAAGAACGCAGGATGACAGAGAACATTGAATAATTGATACTCCAGGAAATATCCCAATGAAATAAATCTAACAAATATGCTCAAAGTCGCGGGACTTCTCGAAAAAATACCTCTGAACTTGATCGTAAAGAATCCTTGTGAACTCATGTCTGTATAGCTGAGATATATCTTGACTCTGATACTTAACCGAATCCAATACTCATTTGGAGCTTGAGGAATAATTGATCATGACGCTGATTTAATGTGGAACTTGACCAATGGGGAACTTGAGGTGCTTCCCTCTACTCAAATCTTAATGTATTATAATAATTATGTATAGATTTCGAAAAGTATACTTAAGTCCCAAGCTTATTCTTTAACCAAGCACAAAGAAATTAATGAAGATCAACCTCTAAAAATCTTACTAATATGTTAGTGAAGTATTAAAAGTTTCTCATAAGTAAATAGGGCAATTAGATTGAAACTAATCGAATAACTAACATAACAACTAAACGAGGAAGTCACAATCAAAACTCAAGCACATCTGCTTCCAATTCAATTCACCTTTGTTCTGAAGCCCCAATTTAGGTCTTGCCTTTCACTTCTTCAATTTAATAATCCACTAAATCAATCTATGAACAAGTCCCTCTCTTACTTAGTTCAGAGAAAAAGTAAAATTCCAATAAATTAATCATCTACTTTCCGATTTTATTCTTCGATTTGCTCATTCCATCGAATTCGCAGGAATACACATTCAGACACAAGAAGAAATCAAATCGTTATCACATACACAACACTTCCATAGCAACTGATTTCAAGCCCAAATTACTACTTAGGGTCATTCTTTAAATTTTCAACTCCAATAAGTCTTCTAAACAATCAAAATAAAACACATAGCCTACGCTTTCTATTTATGGGTCTCATCTATCCTTACTCCGCTTCAGATCGAATCGTTAACCAATTTATAGAGAAGGAACGTGATTTAAGAAAAAGGAGAACCTGATTAATAGGAACTCAGCACATACATCATATAACAATAATTTAGCCAAATGCAAATCGAGTCTTCTTTATATTATATATATATATATACCTTATCGTCAAGAATTCAATCAATCATACTTTTTCTGCTATTCTTAACCCCCAAATTATCCTTATCCGACTTTCTTCCAATTCTGAGCTCCTAATCAGGCTATCTATCACTTTGCTTCTTTCAAGAATAACAACCCTCTCAAACATAAGTCAAGTCAACTTATAATTATACAAGAATATTAGTATACACGGCCAAAAGTCTATATTTTCATTGTTCACCAGAGAAAGAAGAAGATTACAAACATGATCGCAATTATTTAATTCAATTGGAGATCCAAACATATTCTGACAAACTAAATCAAATATACATGCTCAAAGAGTTGCAAGAACTTCTGTAAAACCTGATATGCAAAACCTTTTTTTTTTTTAGTGATATTCCCAATCGTCAACTGCTTAATATCAATTTTCATATTGTGCAGCGCAAATGTAAATTTCAAGAAGCAGACATAAACCCATACTTATTTACTAACAAATCCGAAGCAATAACAACTCAATCAACCAGCATAGAATTCAAGAAATACTAGCAAAATCACCACAATTATCCAAAAATTACTCGGGGATCAAGCTTCAACTTAAGTCTACAGGATCTCCTAACCTAGGCTCTGATACCAAAATTGTCACGACCCGAAATTTCAGCTGAATTTTCCCTATATTTCTTCGACATCCATTATCACGTAACTATTCATATAAAATCTGCTTTCCATAACTCTCAAAAACATACAACTACTACAAATGCTCTAGCTTATATATTTATATAAGTACGATTCTAGCAAAACTACATTGCTAAACCAACTAGACAAAAATTTCAGGTCGTGACATTCTCAAGTCCATTCTATACAGAAAGGATATCTATTAAATAACTAAGGTTCCTACCTAGTCCTCCAAGCTGATCCCCGATATCAAAAAGTGGTTCCTCCGCGCAATCGGAAGCTTATCTGGAAAAATGTATGCAGGGTGTGAGCTGCATCTCAGTGAGCACTAAATTCCAAAGCAAAATGAATAATAATAAGAGATAAATATATTTTAGACAACCAAATATTCCTACAGATAGTAGTAGCATAAGCAAGTCTATCAATTAATTCACCAACACGACATACTAGACAATACGTACAAATGATTACTAAGTTCATTCATCAACAATCAATTGCCCTTATAACCATATCAACTAATATTAGAATTAACCATTAACCAACATCATTTTGCACTCATAACCTAACTAAATCAAATTAGCAAACAACACGACTTCCATACAATAATTCAGACAATCATATTAATCATCACATTTACAGCAATCCAACCAAACAAACAATATACAACACAACCAAATCAATATAGCCATAGGGTTGCATTCCCTCGCAACAGAGTTGCAACGGTACCGTGACCCCGCACTTCTCGCACATATCATTCTCAACTCCCAATATCCATATCTCATAAGCGGGGGCCGCCTATTAACCTCTGGCGGTAAGAGTTGACCTCAGTTTGTATTCCGCCGGGTCTTAGCGGCCGATCAAGCCCCTTTTTCTATTCCGCCGGGTCCAGCGGCCGATTAGGCCCCTGTTTATATTCCGCCGGGTCCAGCGGCCGATCATGCCCCTATTTTTATTCCGCTGGGTCCAGCGGCCAATCTGGCCCATTTTGTAATCCGCCGGGTCCAGCGGTCCCATGGCTATAGTCAAACAACAATCACAAAAACAATCAACTGTAACCGGCCATCACACATCATAAACTCACACCAAATTCTTATTCTCAAATTATCACAACCTCCGTATACACAAAAAATTCTCATCATATTCCCAATTGAATCACATTATCATCATATATTTCTTACACGATCCACATACTCAATCACACTGCATATCCCAAGTCAAGGTGTATCACAAAGGCCGTATTGTTCATATCCGTTCAAACAACATAGCAATACCGATTCCTTAATCTAACTACCACTACATTCGTCTTAAATAATTTCTATAATCATAACACATGATTTCACAAGGGAATAGAGTATTCATCATATATATATATATATATATCATTTCACAATGGAATAAAGTACTCACCTAACTCCAAAATATAGCCCATCGAATCAAGCCTTTCAAATGCCGGGATTCAGTCACCTCGGTCCCTAATCAAGACTAAATTATGCATACATGATACAATACAATATCAAACCACTTCGCACACCCGTTTACTGATTATCTATTTCCTTTTAGAATTAAATTACAAGCATAAATGTTAGATTATATACTAGCTAAGCGCATAAACATACATCAGTTCAACTCCCTAGTTCTTTCATTATGATAGCTATAATATAAAGCTTTCATAATTAACAAGTACTTTTTTACCTATCCCTTTCATAATTAACAGTACAGAACATTTCATTTCATCCATTTCGGAATATGGACGTGCACTTATCAATCAATACATCTCCTTATTTACCTAAGCATTTACAATGGCTTACACATATCGACCACCTTGCTTACCTTGACTTTATCTTAAACTTATCAATCAATTTAACATATCCCAATCTTATGTAAGCACATGAGGAAGAACTCAGCCCAATATTCATTCACAATCTTATATAAAAACAATAATGGGAGTTTAGCCATGTTGCTCATAACTCTTAACATGTTAAGACCTTAGGCAAACACACACGTACTAGTAAGCGCACCCTTCACTTCTCTAATCAAAACATAATCTTTCTTCACAGTCATTAGAATCCATTGCATTCATGCCAAGTTCCATCACCACAGTAAGTGGAAGGTAATTAAAGCCAATTACCCCCAACCATCCACATATATATGTGTGTATATATATTGAGCAGAGATTCCCCGACCAGCACTATCATACCAGTATAAGCTCACCAATTCACAACCTATAAGCACACTCTTAAGGATGCAGACAATCGAATATTATGAAACCGACTTTACATGAAAGCTATAAATGCCTTGGCCATAGCTGAAACGAATTCAAACCAGCCAAAAAGAACATGAAATGAGTGATTAAGAACGCCAAGGCCCCGGAGAGCTAACTTACAGTCGAAACTTCTTAATTCGTGGGTACCTCAAACTGGAAACCAAACTGAAACGAAGAGGGAAATAGCTCAATCCGCACCTAACTCAGTGAATAAGAGTGTCTAGGGTTAGGAGAATCAACTTACTAATCAAGAACTCCAAGCTTAGTCATTTTCCCTTTCAAAATTTGCTCAGCTCGATCATCTCCCCCGTGTTGTTTCTCTAGTCTGGTTCGTTCTGTTCATTGTCCCATGAACAGAGCCCCAGCTTGGCTTGAAGACTCCTCGAACCTATCCTTTAATTCTGCCTCTTCTCCCTCGAATTTACACAGAGCGGTCTCTCTCTCTCTCTCTCTCTATCGTTCTCTAGCCCTCTCTCTCTGTTTCCTCTATTTGTTCTCTTGTTCTGCATCGTTTTCTTCTTCTTCCCCTTTCCCCCGTGAAACCAAACCAAACAGACAAGGGAAAGGAATAAATAAATAAATACATGAATGATGTGAATGCTGAGGCGGTGGAAATGAGGCATGCTGGGGAGACAGGAGGGAAAGGTTGAGCCACGTGGGGTCCATGGCACCACCACCTCTTTTTCTTTTTTCTTTTTTGATGCTTCAGATATGTACGTAACATACATATATATACACGCGCACTTATATAACATGTAAGTAAATGAATGCATATATAGAGGATTAAGGGTTATAGCATCTTCAGGTCCCCATATCACCTCTGAACTGACTTTTCCAAACACCTTCATAGATCACCAAGCTTCCGCTGAGCCACTATAATACATTTGATGATATGAGCCCAAATCTTGTAGAATATCCAAATCTCCATCTCGAAAGCAACTCTAAGATTGTCGAGTTCGAATACCGAAAACTCTATCCAAAACCTAATCAATAGAATTCATTCCATGTCGCTGGGATAAATAAACTGAAATAAACGCCAAATCTGTCTTGAGTGATCAAAGATTTGTATATGTCCCGGCGGATGGTAGAATTGGCTTCTCTAAATCTGATAGCTTTTCCAGTGGAATAATTATCCATGCCAGGGTAGGTAGCTGATAGATATAATTTAGAATACCAGAAACCCTGCTGAATTATACGATGATGCCAAAGTAAAATTATTAATCTAAACAATAATAGAATCCCAAGATCCATGATGAAAACCAAGTAAGATCCCGTTGAATAAGCAGAGCAACAATTCTCTCAATCCCATCAGATCATTATCACGACAACATCAACCTTGACTGATTGCAGATATAAAGGAGAAAATAAACTAGGATCACCATTTGGTAGAACCGAAGAACGCAGGATGACAGAGAACATTGAATAATTGATACTCCAGGAAATATCCCAATGAAATAAATCTAACAAATATGCTCAAAAGTCGCGGGAACTTCTCGAAAGAATACCTCTGAACTTGATCCGTAAAGAATCCTTGTGAACTCATGTCTGTATAGCTGAGATATATCTTGACTCTGATACTTAACCGAATCCAATACTCATTTGGAGCTTGAGGAATAATTGATCATGACGCTGATTTAATGTGGAACTTGACCAATGGGGAACTTGAGGTGCTTCCCTCTACTCAAATCTTAATGTATTATAATAATTATGTATAGATTTCGAAAAGTATACTTAAGTCCCAAGCTTATTCTTTAACCAAGCACAAAGAAATTAATGAAGATCAACCTCTAAAAAATCTTACTAATATGTTAGTGAAGTATTAAAAGTTTCTCATAAGTAAAT
Source organism: Punica granatum (assembly GCF_007655135.1). Classification (NCBI taxonomy): domain Eukaryota; kingdom Viridiplantae; phylum Streptophyta; class Magnoliopsida; order Myrtales; family Lythraceae; genus Punica; species Punica granatum. The sequence goes on along the minus strand of NW_022204399.1, from coordinate 7,817 downwards.
AGGGCAATTAAGATTGAAACTAATCGAATAACTAACATAACAACTAAACGAGGAAGTCACAATCAAAACTCAAGCACATCTGCTTCCAATTCAATTCACCTTTGTTCTGAAGCCCCAATTTAGGTCTTGCCTTTCACTTCTTCAATTTAATAATCCACTAAATCAATCTATGAACAAGTCCCTCTCTTACTTAGTTCAGAGAAAAAGTAAAATTCCAATAAATTAATCATCTACTTTCCGATTTTATTCTTCGATTTGCTCATTCCATCGAATTCGCAGGAATACACATTCAGACACAAGAAGAAATCAAATCGTTATCACATACACAACACTTCCATAGCAACTGATTTCAAGCCCAAATTACTACTTAGGGTCATTCTTTAAATTTTCAACTCCAATAAGTCTTCTAAACAATCAAAATAAAACACATAGCCTACGCTTTCTATTTATGGGTCTCATCTATCCTTACTCCGCTTCAGATCGAATCGTTAACCAATTTATAGAGAAGGAACGTGATTTAAGAAAAAGGAGAACCTGATTAATAGGAACTCAGCACATACATCATATAACAATAATTTAGCCAAATGCAAAATCGAGTCTTCTTTATATATATATATATATATACCTTATCGTCAAGAATTCAATCAATCATACTTTTTCTGCTATTCTTAACCCCCAAATTATCCTTATCCGACTTTCTTCCAATTCTGAGCTCCTAATCAGGCTATCTATCACTTTGCTTCTTTCAAGAATAACAACCCTCTCAAACATAAGTCAAGTCAACTTATAATTATACAAGAATATTAGTATACACGGCCAAAAGTCTATATTTTCATTGTTCACCAGAGAAAGAAGAAGATTACAAACATGATCGCAATTATTTAATTCAATTGGAGATCCAAACAATATTCTGACAAACTAAATCAAATATACATGCTCAAAGAGTTGCAAGAACTTCTGTAAAACCTGATATGCAAAACCTTTTTTTTTTAGTGATATTCCCAATCGTCAACTGCTTAATATCAATTTTCATATTGTGCAGCGCAAATGTAAATTTCAAGAAGCAGACATAAACCCATACTTATTTACTAACAAATCCGAAGCAATAACAACTCAATCAACCAGCATAGAATTCAAGAAATACTAGCAAAATCACCACAATTATCCAAAAATTACTCGGGGATCAAGCTTCAACTTAAGTCTACAGGATCTCCTAACCTAGGCTCTGATACCAAAATTGTCACGACCCGAAATTTCAGCTGAATTTTCCCTATATTTCTTCGACATCCATTATCACGTAACTATTCATATAAAATCTGCTTTCCATAACTCTCAAAAACATACAACTACTACAAATGCTCTAGCTTATATATTTATATAAGTACGATTCTAGCAAAACTACATTGCTAAACCAACTAGACAAAAATTTCAGGTCGTGACATTCTCAAGTCCATTCTATACAGAAAGGATATCTATTAAATAACTAAGGTTCCTACCTAGTCCTCCAAGCTGATCCCCGATATCAAAAAGTGGTTCCTCCGCGCAATCGGAAGCTTATCTGGAAAAATGTATGCAGGGTGTGAGCTGCATCTCAGTGAGCACTAAATTCCAAAGCAAAATGAATAATAATAAGAGATAAATATATTTTAGACAACCAAATATTCCTACAGATAGTAGTAGCATAAGCAAGTCTATCAATTAATTCACCAACACGACATACTAGACAATACGTACAAATGATTACTAAGTTCATTCATCAACAATCAATTGCCCTTATAACCATATCAACTAATATTAGAATTAACCATTAACCAACATCATTTTGCACTCATAACCTAACTAAATCAAATTAGCAAACAACACGACTTCCATACAATAATTCAGACAATCATATTAATCATCACATTTACAGCAATCCAACCAAACAAACAATATACAACACAACCAAATCAATATAGCCATAGGGTTGCATTCCCTCGCAACAGAGTTGCAACGGTACCGTGACCCCGCACTTCTCGCACATATCATTCTCAACTCCCAATATCCATATCTCATAAGCGGGGGCCGCCTATTAACCTCTGGCGGTAAGAGTTGACCTCAGTTTGTATTCCGCCGGGTCTTAGCGGCCGATCAAGCCCCTTTTTCTATTCCGCCGGGTCCAGCGGCCGATTAGGCCCCTGTTTATATTCCGCCGGGTCCAGCGGCCGATCATGCCCCTATTTTTATTCCGCTGGGTCCAGCGGCCAATCTGGCCCATTTTGTAATCCGCCGGGTCCAGCGGTCCCATGGCTATAGTCAAACAACAATCACAAAAACAATCAACTGTAACCGGCCATCACACATCATAAACTCACACCAAATTCTTATTCTCAAATTATCACAACCTCCGTATACACAAATAAAATTCTCATCATATTCCCAATTGAATCACATTATCATCATATATTTCTTACACGATCCACATACTCAATCACACTGCATATCCCAAGTCAAGGTGTATCACAAAGGCCGTATTGTTCATATCCGTTCAAACAACATAGCAATACCGATTCCTTAATCTAACTACCACTACATTCGTCTTAAATAATTTCTATAATCATAACACATGATTTCACAAGGGAATAGAGTATTCACATATCATATATATATATATCATTTCACAATGGAATAAAGTACTCACCTAACTCCAAAATATAGCCCATCGAATCAAGCCTTTCAAATGCCGGGATTCAGTCACCTCGGTCCCTAATCAAGACTAAATTATGCATACATGATACAATACAATATCAAACCACTTCGCACACCCGTTTACTGATTATCTATTTCCTTTTAGAATTAAATTACAAGCATAAATGTTAGATTATATACTAGCTAAGCGCATAAACATACATCAGTTCAACTCCCTAGTTCTTTCATTATGATAGCTATAATATAAAGCTTTCATAATTAACAAGTACTTTTTTACCTATCCCTTTCATAATTAACAGTACAGAACATTTCATTTCATCCATTTCGGAATATGGACGTGCACTTATCAATCAATACATCTCCTTATTTACCTAAGCATTTACAATGGCTTACACATATCGACCACCTTGCTTACCTTGACTTTATCTTAAACTTATCAATCAATTTAACATATCCCAATCTTATGTAAGCACATGAGGAAGAACTCAGCCCAATATTCATTCACAATCTTATATAAAAACAATAATGGGAGTTTAGCCATGTTGCTCATAACTCTTAACATGTTAAGACCTTAGGCAAACACACACGTACTAGTAAGCGCACCCTTCACTTCTCTAATCAAAACATAATCTTTCTTCACAGTCATTAGAATCCATTGCATTCATGCCAAGTTCCATCACCACAGTAAGTGGAAGGTAATTAAAGCCAATTACCCCCAACCATCCACATATATATGTGTGTGTATATATATTGAGCAGAGATTCCCCGACCAGCACTATCATACCAGTATAAGCTCACCAATTCACAACCTATAAGCACACTCTTAAGGATGCAGACAATCGAATATTATGAAACCGACTTTACATGAAAGCTATAAATGCCTTGGCCATAGCTGAAACGAATTCAAACCAGCCAAAAAGAACATGAAATGAGTGATTAAGAACGCCAAGGCCCCGGAGAGCTAACTTACAGTCGAAACTTCTTAATTCGTGGGTACCTCAAACTGGAAACCAAACTGAAACGAAGAGGGAAATAGCTCAATCCGCACCTAACTCAGTGAATAAGAGTGTCTAGGGTTAGGAGAATCAACTTACTAATCAAGAACTCCAAGCTTAGTCATTTTCCCTTTCAAAATTTGCTCAGCTCGATCATCTCCCCCGTGTTGTTTCTCTAGTCTGGTTCGTTCTGTTCATTGTCCCATGAACAGAGCCCCAGCTTGGCTTGAAGACTCCTCGAACCTATCCTTTAATTCTGCCTCTTCTCCCTCGAATTTACACAGAGCGGTCTCTCTCTCTCTCTCTCTCTCTATCGTTCTCTAGCCCTCTCTCTCTGTTTCCTCTATTTGTTCTCTTGTTCTGCATCGTTTTCTTCTCTTCCCCTTTCCCCCGTGAAACCAAACCAAACAGACAAGGGAAAGGAATAAATAAATAAATACATGAATGATGTGAATGCTGAGGCGGTGGAAATGAGGCATGCTGGGAGACAGGAGGGAAAGGTTGAGCCACGTGGGGTCCATGGCACCACCACCTCTTTTTCTTTTTTGATGCTTCTTATGTATGTAACATACATATATATACAGCACTTATATAACATGTAAGTAAATGACATATATATATATATATATATACACTAGCGCATTAAATATCAAATTCACATCTCCCCATATAACATCGTTGAAATGTTATCATATACCAGAAAATTTAGGATTAAGGGTTATAGCATCTTCAGGTCCCCATATCACCTCTGAACTGACTTTCCAAACACCTTCATAGATCACCAAGCTTCCGCTGAGCCACATAATACATTTGATGATATGAGCCCAAATCTTGTAGAATATCCAAATCTCCATCTCGAAAGCAACTCTAAGATTGTCGAGTTCGAATACCGAAAACTCTATCCAAAACCTAATCAATAGAATTCATTCCATGTCGCTGGGATAAATAAACTGAAATAAACGCCAAATCTGTCTTGAGTGATCAAAGATTTGTATATGTCCCGGCGGATGGTAGAATTGGCTTCTCTAAATCTGATAGCTTTTCCAGTGGAATAATTATCCATGCCAGGGTAAGTAGCTGATAGATATAATTTAGAATACCAGAAACCCTGCTGAATTATACGATGATGCCAAAGTAAAATTATTAATCTAAACAATAATAGAATCCCAAGATCCATGATGAAAACCAAGTAAGATCCCGTTGAATAAGCAGAGCAACGATTCTCTAAATCCCATCAGAACATTATCACGACAACATCAACCTTGACTGATTGCAGATATAAAGGAGAAAATAAACTAGGATCACCATTGGGTAGAAACCGAAGAACGAGGATGACAGAGAACATTGAATAATTGATACTCCAGGAAAATATCCCAATGAAATAAATCTAACAAATATGCTCAAAAGTCGCGGGAACTTCTCGAAAGAATACCTCTGAACTTGATCGTAAAGAATCTTGTGAACTCATGTCTGTATAGCTGAGATATATCTTGACTCTGATACTTAACCGAATCCAATACTCATTTGGAGCTTGAGGAATAATTGATCATGACGCTGATTTAATGTGGAACTGACCAATGGGGAACTTGAGGTGCTTCCCTCTACTCAAATCTTAATGTATTATAATAATTATGTATAGATTTCGAAAAGTATACTTAAGTCCCAAGCTTTTCTTTAACCAAGCACAAAGAAATTAATGAAGATCAACCTCTAAAAAATCTTACTAATATGTTAGTGAAGTATTAAAGTTTCTCATAAGTAAAATAGGGCAATTAAGATTGAAACTAATCGAATAAACTAACATAACAACAACTTAACGAGGGGAAAAGTCACAATCAAAACTCAAGCACATCTGCTTCCAATTCAATTCACCTTTGTTCTGAAGCCCCAATTTAGGTCTTGCCTTTCACTTCTTCAATTTAATAACCACTAAATCAATCTTATGAACAAGTCCCTCTCTACTTAGTTCAGAGAAAGAAAAAGTAAAATTCCAATAATAATCATCTACTTTCCGATTTTATTCTTCGATTTGCTCATCCATCGAATTCGCAGGAAGGAACACACATTCACAGACAAGAAGAAATCAAATCGTTATCACATACACAACACTTCCATAGCAACTGATTTCAAGCCCAAATTACTACTTAGGGTCATTCTTTAAATTTTCAACTCCAATAAGTCTTCTAAACAATCAAAATAAAACACATAGCCTACGCTTTCTATTTATGGGTCTCATCTATCCTTACTCCGCTTCAGATCGAATCGTTAACCAATTTATAGAGAAGGAACGTGATTTAAGAAAAAAGGAGAACCTGATTAATAGGAACTCAGCACATACATCATATAACAATAATTTAGCCAAATGCAAAATCGAGTCTTCTTATATATATATATATATATATATATACCTTTCGTCAAGAATTCAATCAATCATACTTTTTCTGCTATTCTTAACCCCAAATTATCCTTATCCGACTTTCTTCCAATTCTGACTCCTAATCAGGCTATCTATCACTTTGCTTCTTTCAAGAATAACAACCGTCTCAACATAAGTCAAGTCAACTTATAATTATACAAGAATATTAGTATACACGGCCAAAAGTCTATATTTTCATTGTTCACCAGAGAAAGAAGAAGATACAAACATGATCGCAATTATTTAATTCAATTGGAGATCCAAACAATATTCTGACAAACTAATCAAATATTACATGCTCAAAGAGTTGCAAGAACTTCTGTAAAACCTGATATGCAAAACCTTTTTTTTTTTAGTGATATTCCCAATCGTCAACTGCTTAATATCAATTTTCATATTGTGCAGCGCAAATGTAAATTTCAAGGCAACACATAAACCATACTTATTTACTAACAAATCCGAAGCAATAACAACTCAATCAACCAGCATAGAATCAAGAAATACTAGCAAAATCACCACAATTATCCACAAAATTACTCGGGGATCAAGCTTCAACTTAAGTCTACAGGATCTCCTACCTAGGCTCTGATACCAAAATTGTCACGACCCGAAATTTCAGCTGAATTTTCCCTATATTTCTTCGACATCCATTATCACGTAACTATTCATATAAAATCTGCCTTCCATAACTCTCAAAAAACATACAACTACTACAAATGCTTAGCTTATATATTTATATAAGTACGATTCTAGCAAAAACTACATTTGCTAAACCAACTAGACAAAAATTTCAGGTCGTGACATTCTCAAATCCATTCTATACAGAAAGGATATCTATTAAAATAACTAAGGTTCCTACCTAGTCCTCCAAGCTGATCCCCGATATCAAAAAGTGGGTTCCTCCGCGCAATCGGAAGCTTATCTGGAAAAATGTATGCAGGGGGTGTAGCTGCATCTCAGTGAGCACTAAATTCCAAAGCAAAATGAATAATATATAAGAGATATATATTTTAGACAACCAAAATATTCCTACAGATAGTAGAGCATAGCAATCATCAATTAATTCACCAACACGACATACTAGACAATACGTACAAATGATTACTAAGTTCATTCATCAACAATCATTGCCCTTATAACCATATCAACTAATATTAGAATTAACCATTAACCAACAGAATTTTGCACTCATAAACTAACTAAAATCAAATAGCAAACAACACGACTTCCATACAATAATTCAGACAATCATATAGAATCATCACATTTACAGCAATCAACCAAACAAACAATATACAACACAACCAAATCAATATAGCCATAGGGTTGCATTCCCTCGAAACAGAGTTGCAACGGTACCGTGACCCCGCACTTCTCCGGCACATATCATTCTCAACTCCAATATCCATATCTCATAAGCGGGGGCCGCCTATTAACCTCTGGCGGTAAGAGTTGACCTCAGTTTGTATTCCGCCGGGTCTTAGCGGCCGATCAAGCCCCTTTTTCTATTCCGCCGGGTCCAGCGGCCGATTAGGCCCTGTTTATATTCCGCCGGGTCCAGCGGCGATCATGCCCCTATTGTTATTCCGCTGGGTCCAGCGGCCAATCTGGCCCATTTTGTAATCCGCCGGGTTCCAGCGGTCCCATGCTATAGTCAAACAACAATCACAAAAACAATCAACTGTAACCGGCCATCACACATCATAAACTCACACCAA